>NW_022262825.1:0-129643 GCF_002021735.2 Oncorhynchus kisutch
AGAGAGGGAGACTTTTTCTACTGAACAAAGGTAAGAAGAACTCATGGGTCCTGGTCAGTGAGTTAAACAACACTGTCTCTAGTCATTCTCCTCTCCCATTTTCCCATTTATTGTTGTTGTTTTCATAATCCATAGGCTAATCATTTTGAAATTTTCGTGGTGCTAAAACAAAATTAACAAACACAACATTCCCTCCCTCCCTCCGTCCGTCCGACTGTCTGTCTGGTGAACTCCCTGGATGAGGAGATGTAAATCTCATGTTTTGTCCACAGAAACCAACAGGAGAGATCAGAGTCAGAGATTCTCAGTGGTCAGTCTTCCCAGAGTCATCAAACAGACCTGGCCTCCATATTCAGTGTATGTGGTCCTGTTATGTACATTTGTTTTTGTTTATCTCAAGTAAAGTTGATCTGTCAATCATTCATTAATGTGTTGATGAGAAAGCATTTATTCTCTTGCTTAACTTATTTACTTGATTTATTTCAGTTGCTTGAAGAGAAAATTATGACATTTGTGAAGAACGAGCTGAAGATGTTCAAGAGGATTCTTAGTCCAGAACTCCCAGAAGGCTTTGAGAGTCAGAAGCAGGATAAGGAAGTGGTGGAGGCTGAAGATGAGAAGCAGGAGAGCAGTGCCAGAGAGGGGGCTCTGAAGATCACACTGCACATCCTGAGGAAAATGAACCAGAAGGAGCTTGCTGACACACTGGAGAAATGTAAGATCTGTCTGCCTCATGTTGAATGGTGTTTTATAACATTTAAAAGCTGTAGCTAAAGTACAGCTAAAGTAGCTGTGTAACTCAATGATATTGAAGCAGCCTTAACACAACACCTAGTGACCTCATCAAGTAGCAGCAGGGATGTGTTGTGGTGATTAATTTAGAGAGAGAGAGAGAACATTAATAATACCATCAATAATACCAATAATAATATAATCAGTCACACCAGTCTGTAATGCATTAGGAAAACATTTGCACATTTATACAGTCAGTTAAGAGAAGAAACTACTGTAACTTAAAACTTAGTAATACATTATTATAATTTAAAACTTTATAACAGTCCTACAATACTGTGGGCATTAAAACAGACGTAATATTAATATCCTCTGTGTTATTTCTAGATTCAGATGAGCTCGCTGTGATTTGCCAACGTGAACTCAAATCTAATCTAAAGAAGAAGTTTCAATGTGTATTTGAGGGGATCGCTAAACAAGGAAACCCTACACTTCTCAATAAGATCTACACAGAGCTCTACATCACAGAGGGTGGAACAGGAGAGGTCAATAATGAACATGAGCTGAGACAGATTGAGACAACAAACAGGAAAAAAGCAAGACCAGAGACTGCAATCAAATGTAACGACATCTTCAAACCCTTAACTGGACAAGACAAACCTATCAGAACTGTGCTGACAAAGGGAGTCGCTGGCATTGGAAAAACAGTCTCTGTGCAGAAGTTCATTCTGGACTGGGCTGAAGGAAAAGCAAATCAGGATGTCCAATTTGTATTTTCATTCCCTTTTCGGGAGCTGAATTTGATTGAAGGTGAAAAACACACTTTGATTGAAATTCTTAATCACTTCTCAATGGAAACTAAACAATCAGGAATCTCCAACTACGACAAGTACAAAGTTCTGTTCATCTTTGATGGTCTGGATGAGTGCCGACTGCCCCTAGACTTCCAGAAGAACAAGATCTGTTGTGACGTCACAGAGTCAACCTCAGTGGATGTTCTGCTGACAAATCTCATCAAGGGAAATCTGCTTCCCTCTGCTCTCCTCTGGATAACTACCCGACCTGCAGCAGCCAATAAGATCCCTTCAGGGTGTGTTGACCAGGTGACAGAGGTACGAGGGTTCAATGACCCACAGAAGGAGGAGTACTTCAGGAAGAGATTCAGTGATGAGGACCTGGCCAGCAGAATCATCTCACACATAAAGACATCAAGGAGCCTCCACATCATGTGCCACATTCCAGTCTTCTGTTGGATTTCTGCAACAGTCCTTGAACACATGTTGAAACATAAGAGAGAAGAGATGCCCAAGACTCTGACTGAGATGTACACACACCTCGTGGTGTTTCATACCAAACAGAAGAATGAAAAGTATCTTGGGAAAGAAGAGACAGATCCACACTGGAATAAAGAGAGCATTCTGTCACTGGGAAAACTGGCTTTTCAACAGCTTGTGAAGGGCAATCTGATTTTCTATGAAGAAGACCTGAAAGAGGCTGGCATTGATGTCAGTGAAGCCTCAGTCTACTCAGGATTGTGCACACAGCTCTTTAAAGAGGAATGTGGGCTGTACCAAGACAAGGTGTACTGCTTTGTTCATCTGAGCATTCAGGAGTTTCTGGCTGCTGTATATGTGTTCCTCTCATTCATCAACAACAATGAGAATCTAATGGACGAACCTCAATCAATATTCAGATTCTTTTCGTCGCTCTTCAGAGACAAGCCTGAAGTTACTGTCTACAAGAGTGCTGTGGATAAAGCCTTACAAAGTGAGACGGGAAACCTGGACCTTTTCCTCCGCTTCCTTCTGGGCCTCTCACTGGAGTCCAATCAGAAGCACTTACAAGGTCTACTGACAAAGACAAGCAGCTCACAGAGCCATGAAGAAACAGTCAAGTACATCAAGGAGAAGATCAGGGAGAATCCCTCTCCAGAGAGGAGCATCAATCTGTTCCACTGTCTGAATGAACTGAATGACCATTCTCTAGTGGAGGAGATCCAAAGCTACCTGAGATCAGGAAGTCTCTCTAGAGCCAAACTGTCACCTGCACAGTGGTCAGCTCTGGTCTTTGTGTTGCTGACTTCAGAAAAGGAGCTGGATGTGTTTGACCTGAAGAAATACTCCAGATCAGAGGAAGGTCTTCTGGGGCTGCTGCCAGTGGTCAAAGCCTCCAGAGCTGTTCTGTGAGTAAATAAAATGACATATAAGAACTAATCATCAGGAAGAAATATTCAGTTTAGAGAAAAATATGTATATAATATTATATTGAATAACATTCTGAATCAGTGCATTGATTTTCACATTAGTATATCAATATGACCATACAATTCTAGGAGACTGAAGATGAATATATATGTTGTTGGGGAGAATAAACCAAATGCATCTGCCATTGTCCTTCTACACTACTGGTGTAAAATTAACAGTGTGTTTGTGAAGTCATGATGATCTCTTTGTCAGGCTGTCAGACTGTGGAGTCAC
This sequence comes from Oncorhynchus kisutch, assembly GCF_002021735.2. Lineage (NCBI taxonomy): Eukaryota > Metazoa > Chordata > Actinopteri > Salmoniformes > Salmonidae > Oncorhynchus > Oncorhynchus kisutch. Next base: position 3,210 of record NW_022262825.1, read on the forward strand.
AGAGGAAGGCTGTGCTTCTCTGGTCTCAACTCTGGAGTCAAACCCCTCACACCTGAGAGAGCTGGATCTGAGTAACAATGACCTGAAGGATTCAGGAGTGAAACTGCTCTCTGCTGGACTGGGGAATCCCCACTGTAAACTGGAGACTCTGAGGTCAGTATTCCTGTAGTTGGTCAACAAGTGATAACTGTTCACCAGATCCACATGTGTTTACCAGACACACATAGTCCACACCATATGTGTTTGGACAGTGAAGCTTACAGTTTTAAATGTGGTGCTCTGCTCCAGCATTTTGGATTTGAGATAGAATGTTTCGTGTTAGGTGATAGTACAGAATGTCACCTTTTATTTGAGGGTATTTTCATACATAGCTGTGTTACTGTTAAGAAAGGAAAGCACTTTCTGTATTCTCCCATTTGAAAAAGTTGTAAGTATTCGGACAAATTCACTTATATTGTATTAAAGTAGTCATAAGTTTAGTATTTTGTCCCATCTTCCATGCCTGCAGTGATTTCATCAAGCTTGTGATTCTACAGCATTCTCACATAGGTATTCCTCTTGTCCAGATGGGTTAGGGCAGTGTGCAGTGTGGTTGAGATTGCATCGTCTGTGGACCTATTTGGGCGGTAAGCAAAATGGAGTCGGTCTAGGGTGTCAGGTAGGGTGGAGGTGTTATGGTCCTTGACTCTCAAAGCACTTCATGATGACGGAAGTGAGTGCTACGGGGAGGTAGTCGTTTAGCTCAGTTACCTTAGCTTTCTTGGGAACAGGAACAATGGTGGCCCTCTTGAAGCTTGTGGGAACAACAGACTGGGATAGAGATTGATTGAATATGTCCGTAAACACACCAGCCTGCTGGTCTGCGCATGCTCTGAGGGTGCGGCTGATGAGCCTGCAGCCTTGCGAGGGTTAACACGTTTAAATGTTTTCCTCATGTCGGCTGCAGTGAAGGAGAGTCTGCAAGTTTTGGTTGCGGGCCGTGTCAGTGGCACTGTATTGTCCTCAAAGCGGGCAAAAAAGTGATTTAGTCTGCCTGGGAGCAAGACATCCTGGTCCGTGACGGGGCTGGTTTTCATTTTGTAATCCGTGATTGACTCTAGACCCTGCCACATACCTCTTGTGTCTGAGCACTTGATTTGAGATTCTACTTTGTCTCTATACTGACGCTTAGCTTGTTTGATTGCCTTGCGGAGGGAAGAGCTACACTGTTTGTATTCGGTCATGTTTCCGGTCACTTTGCCCTGATTAAAAGCAGTGGTTCGCGCTTTCAGTTTCACGCGAATGCTGCCATCAATCCACGGTTTCTGGTTTGGGAATGTTTTAATCGTTGCTATGGGAACGACATCTTCAACGCACGTTCTAATGAACTCGCTCACCGAATCAGCGTATTCGTCAATGTTGTTGTTTGATGCAATACGAAACATATCCCAGTCCACGTGATGGAAGCAGTCTTGGAGTGTGGAATCAGATTGGTCGGACCAGCGTTGAACAGACCTCAGCGCGGGAGCTTCTTGTTTTAGTTTCTGTCTGTAGGCAGGGATCAACAAAATGGAATCGTGGTCAGCTTTTCCGAAAGGAGAGCGGGGCAGGGCCTTATATGCGTCGCGGAAGTTAGAATGGCAATGATCCAAGGTTTTTCCAGCCCTGGTTGTGCAATCGATATGCTGATACAATTTAGGGAGTCTTGTTTTCAGATTAGCCTTGTTAAAATCCCCAGCTACAATGAATGCAGCCTCAAGATATACGGATTCCAGTTTGCAAAGAGTCAAATAATGTTTGTTCAGAGCCATCGATGTGTCTGCTTGGGGGGGAATATATACGGCTGTGATTATAATCGAAGAGAATTCCCTTGGTAGATAATGCGGTCGACATTTGATTGTGAGGAATTCTAAATCAGGTGAACAGAAGGATTTGAGTTCCTGTATGTTGTTTTGGCCACACCACGTCACGTTAACCATAAAGCATATGCCCCCGCCCCTCTTCTTACCAGCAAGATGTTTGTTTCTGTCGGCGCGATGCGTGGAGAAACCAGCTGGCTGCACCGACTCCGATAGCGTCTCTCCAGTGAGCCATGTTTCCGTGAAGCAAAGAACGTTACAGTCTCTGATGTCGCTCTGGAATGCTACCCTTGCTCGGATTTCATCAACCTTGTTATCAAGAGACTGGACATTGGCGAGTAGTATGCTAGGGAGTGGCGCGCGATGTGCCCGTCTCCGGAGCCTGACCAGAAGACCTTTTACGAAGTTGTTTTTTTGGGTCGCCGCATGGGATCCATTCCGTTGTCCTGTTTGTAAGGCAGAACACAGGATCCGCGTCGCGAAAAACATATTCTTGGTCGTACTGATGGTGAGTTGACGCTGATCTTATATTCAGTAGTTCTTCTCGACTGTATGTAATGAAACCTAAGATGACCTGGGGTACTAATGTAAGAAATAACACGTAAAAAAACAAAAAACTGCATAGTTTCCTAGGAACGCGAAGCGAGGCGGCCATCTCTGACGGCGCTGGTGAGACGTTAGTATGTTTTGTTGTAGCCTCTGTTACTGGTAATGGTGAGAGGTTAGTATGTTTTGTTGTAGCCTCTGTTACTGGTAATGGTGAGAGGTTAGTATGTTTTTGTTGTAGCCTCTGTTATTGGTAATGGTGAGAGGTTAGCATGTTTTGTTGTAGTCTCTGTTATTGGTAATGGTGAGAGGTTAGCATGTTTTGTTGTAGCCTCTGTTATTGGTAATGGTGAGAGGTTAGCATGTTTTGTTGTAGCCTCTGTTATTGGTAATGGTGAGAGGTTAGTATGTTTTGTTGTAGCCTCTGTTATTGGTAATGGTGAGAGGTTAGCATGTTTTGTTGTTGCCTCTGTAACTTTATCACTCATTATTATTCATGATTCATTCATGATGTTCCTTAATCATGGCATCGTCAGGATTAATTTAGTAGTGTTAGAAAACATGTTATATACTCAGAAAATTACTCCAGTCATCATCCACCATTCAGTTACTATTAGGCAAAATATAACAAAATCACAACCAAAACAAACTGCATATGCAACCAACAAGTTTACAACCAAATAGTACATTTTTGACTTTAATACAGTTTTAGCTTTCAGTTCTAAATGGTGAAACAGACATTATAAACTGTCACCTCATATGAAACATTTGATCTCAAATCCAACATGTTGGAGTATAGAGCCACATTTAAAATGTCAGCTTCACTGTCAAAATAGATATGGTGTGGACTGTATACTCAATACAATCTGAATCTGAATCTGATACCTCACTGTCTAAATAGATATGGTGTGGACTGTATACTCAATACAATCTAAATCTGATACCTCACTGTCTAAATAGATATGGTGTGGACTGTATACTCAATACAATCTAAATCTGATACCTCACTGTCTAAATAGATATGGTGTGGACTGTATACTCAATACAATCTACATCTGATACCTCACTGTCTAAATAGATATGGTGTGGACTGTATACTCAATACAATCTACATCTGATACATCACTGTCTAAATAGATATGGTGTGGACTGTATACTCAATACAATCTAAATCTGATACCTCACTGTCTAAATAGATATGGTGTGGACTGTATACTCAATACAATCTAAATCTGATACCTCACTGTCTAAATAGATATGGTGTGGACTGTATACTCAATACAATCTACATCTGATACATCACTGTCTGTCTTCTGACTGATACTACAGTCTACTCAAATATTTGCACTAAACATGTATCTCTCTACAAGTAATATTATGAGAATTTATAATCATTCTACATTCATTAATTTACGAATAGATATGGCAGGTTTCAGGACACTGATATATCTGAATATGTTGAAAAAAATATACTGCCACTATTTTCACCTCCAGAGAATAGCAGTGTGATTTTAATATAATTTGACTCTTTGCAGGCTGTCAGGCTGTCTAGTCACAGAGGAAGGCTGTGCTTCTCTGGCCTCAGCTCTGAGGTCAAACCCCTCACACCTGAGAGAGCTGGACCTGAGCTACAATCACCCAGGAGACTCAGGAGTCAGACTGCTCTCTGCTGGACTGGAGGATCCACACTGCAGACTGGAGAAACTCATGTATGTAGAGGGTTTATGTCAATGTTCATATCAGACATGTTGGACTTATCAGGCTAGTTAAGACAAACATTCTTACCACCACTTGGACAAAGTTATATGCTGACTGTGTGTGTCCAGAGTGTTGACTGTGTGCATGTGTGTGTGTGTGTATCCCTCAATGACTGTCTGTTCTTCTGCTTACCGCTACAGTGTGGAACATGGTGGAGAGAACACAATGAAACCTGGGCTTAGAAAATGTGAGTGTTGACTGCTGTGAAGAATATGACTAAGAATAAGTCTTAATTCAAGTTAAGTCAAAGTCAAAGACCACCATCATTACTTACTTGGTCATATTAATATCAGCTGTAGTTCTACAGAAGCACAAATCAAGGACACCAAAGTTAACAAAGAGTTGTGACTATGTGTGTCTGTGTGTGTGTGTGTGTGTGTGTGTGTGTGTGTGTGTGTGTGTAATTAATGGGAATAAGTGTGTTTTATATTACCATACAGTATAATATATGATCATTCAACAAGTCTCAAGGTACCTTTACTTCTCCTTTTGATACCTAGAAACATCTACATTAAATTAATTAGTGAAAAGTGAGTTAACATTCTAATGTGAATGATGATGATTTCTAATATTGTGTCTGATTTCATCCATCAGATGTCTGTGATCTCACACTGGACCTAAACACAGTAAACAGACTCCTCTCTCTGTCTGAGGAGAACAGAAAGGTGACATGTAGGAGAGAGGAGCAGCCGTATCCTGATCACCCAGACAGATTTAAGGACTGGCAGCAGGTTCTGTGTAGAGAGGGTCTGACTGGGCGCTGTTACTGGGAGGTAGAGTGGAGTGGGAGAGGGGCTGATATAGGAGTGACATATAAAGGAATCAACAGGAGAGGAAGGAGTTATGACTGTGGGCTTGGATCCAATGACAATACCTGGAGTCTGTTCTGCTCTGACAACAGTTACACTGCCAGGCACAATAATAATCCCACTACCATTGACGTCCCCTCCTCCAGCTCCCACAGAGTAGGAGTGTATCTGGACTGGCCAGCCGGCACTCTGTCCTTCTATAGAGCCTCCTCTGTCACACTGACTCACCTGATCACATTCACCTCCACATTCACTGAGCCCCTCTATCCAGGGTTTTATGTTTGGTTTGATGAGTCCTCAGTGTCCCTTTGTCAAACACAACATGATGATTTACTCTAATCAGGGTCATGTTCAGTAAGACACACTGAAGCAACAATGTAGAATATCTTTCTAGTGTGTAAACATATGATTGTAAATATTCATGAATAAACACCATTGAAGTTGACAGACATTGTCAACTAGAGTCAAACAGTTTTCATTTAGAAATCATTGATCTTGTTGTTATTGGGCTTCTTGGTGTTTGTAAATATTGTATAATGTTTATTTGTCAAATTCTTGGCACAACAATCTTGTTTGTGTATAAACTCAATTCAACTGAATGAAATGTACATGTGACAGATGTGACTAATAAAGTTAATCAACAAGATGGAAGAAGAGAGGTGGAAATGTTTTAATGCTGATCACAATATGACAGTACAGTAATAGATGGAAGAAGAAGAGAGGTGGAAATGTTTTAATACTGATCACAATATGACAGTACAGTAACAGATGGAAGAAGAGAGGTGGAAATGTTTTAATACTGATCACAATATGACAGTACAGTAATAGATGGAAGAAGAGAGGTGGAAATGTTTTAATACTGATCACAATATGACAGTACAGTAATAGATGGAAGAAGAGAGGTGGAAATTTTTTAATGCTGATCACAATATGACAGTACAGTAATAGATGGAAGAAGAGAGGTGGAAATGTTTTAATACTGATGTCACGTTCTGACCTTTATTTCCATTTGTTTTGTATTTATTTAGTATGGTCAGGGCGTGAGTTGGGTGGGCAGTCTATGTTTGATTTTCTATGATTTGGGGATTTCTATGTTTCGGCCTAGTATGGTTCTCAATCAGAGGCAGGTGTCATTAGTTGTCTCTGATTGAGAATCATACTTAGGTAGCCTGGGTTGCACTGTTTGTTTGTGGGTGATTGTCTATGTTGATTCCTTGTTTCAGCGTAGTTCGCATTAGCTTCACGGTTGTTATTTCGTTTATTGTTTTTGTATAGTGTTTCAGTGTTCAGTGTTTTCTTTATTAAAATTCATGATGAACACCTACCACGCCGCATTTTGGTCCTCCGATCCTTCTCGCCTCTCCTCTTCAGATGAAGAGGAGGACGACCGTGACAATTGATCACAATATGACAGTACAGTAATAGATGGAAGAAGAGAGGTGGAAATGTTTTAATACTGATCACAATATGACAGTACAGTAATAGATGGGAGAAGAGAGGTGGAAATGTTTGTGTTCAGTACTATAGAAATGGGTCTTATTCAGTTGTCATTTCTACCCTCCCTCTGGTGCTCGACATTGCCGGTCTAGAAACCACCATTCCTGGAAACCTGTCTTTACCCACACCTGCTCCCAATCATTACACACACACCTGGCAACCTTCACTACTCACACCTGGCAACCTTCATTACTCACACCTGGCAACCTTCACTACTAACACCTGGTAAACTTCATTACTCACACCTGCTCCTCATCATTACACACACCTGGCAGCCTTCATTACTCACACCTGCTCCTCATCATTACACACACCTGGCAACCTTCACTATTCACACCTGCTCCTCATCATTTCTCACACCTGGCAACCTTCATTACTCACACCTGCTCCTCATCATCAGACACACCTGGCAACCTTCATTATTCACACCTGCTCCTCATCATCAGACACACCTGGCAACCTTCATTATTCACACCTGCTCCTCATCATCAGACACACCTGGCAACCTTCACTATTCACACCTGCTCCTCATCATCAGACACACCTGGCAACCTTCATTATTCACACCTGCTCCTCATCATCAGACACACCTGGCAACCTTCATTACTCACACCTGCTCCTCATCATCAGACACACCTGGCAACCTTCATTACTCACCTGTTCCTCATCATCAGACACACCTGGCAACCTTCATTACTCACCTGCTCCTCATCATTACACACACCTGGCAACCTTCTTTACTCACCTGTTCCTCATCATTACACACACCTGGCAACCTTCATTACTCACCTGCTCCTCATCATTACACACACATGGCAACCTTCATTACTCACCTGTTCCTCATCATTACACACACCTGGCAACCTTCATTACTCACCTGTTCCTCATCATCAGACACACCTGGCAACCTTCATTACTCACCTGTTCCTCATCATCAGACACACCTGGTTATGTTTCTATGTTAGACTGTTGTTATCTCCCATCAGTCAGTACTGGTTATGTTTCTATGTTAGACTGTTGTTATCTCCCATCAGTCAGTACTGGTTATGTTTCTATGTTAGACTGTTGTTACCTCCCATCAGTCAGTACTGGTTATGTTTCTATGTTAGACTGTTGTTATCTCCCATCAGTCAGTACTGGTTATGTTTCTATGTTAGACTGTTGTTATCTCCCATCAGCCAGTACTGGTTATGTTTCTATGTTAGACTGTTGTTATCTCCCATCAGTCAGTACTGGTTATGTTTCTATGTTAGACTGTTGTTATCTCCCATCAGTCAGTACTGGTTATGTTTCTAATTTAGACACTTCTCTTGTTTTGTATCGTTCCATGTTCTTCATCATTAAACTCACTAACTGCACTTGCTTCCTGACTCCCTGCATCTGTGTTACACTTTATGATCAGACACTAATCATTCTGTTGTTACTACTGTATGATACTGAGAGAACAGGACACTAATCATTATATGTTGTTACTACTGTATGATACTGAGAGAACAGGACACTAATCATTCTGTTGTTACTACTGTATGATACTGAGAGAACAGGACACTAATCATTCTGTTGTTACTACTGTATGATACTGAGAGAACAGGACACTAATCATTCTATGTTGTTACTACTGCATGATACTGAGAGAACAGGACACTAATCATTCTATGTTGTTACTACTGTATGATACTGAGAGAACAGGACACTAATCATTCTGTTGTTACTACTGTATGATACTGAGAGAACAGGACACTAATCATTCTGTTGTTACTACTGTATGATACTGAGAGAACAGGACACTAATCATTCTGTTGTTACTACTGTATGATACTGAGAGAACAGGACACTAATCATTCTGTTGTTACTACTGTATGATACTGAGAGAACAGGACACTAATCATTCTGTTGTTACTACTGTATGATACTGAGAGAACAGGACACTAATCATTCTGTTGTTACTACTGTATGATACTGAGAGAACAGGACACTAATCATTATATGTTGTTACTACTGTATGATACTGAGAGAACAGGACACTAATCATTCTGTTGTTACTACTGTATGATACTGAGAGAACAGGACACTAATCATTCTGTTGTTACTACTGTATGATACTGAGAGAACAGGACACTAATCATTCTGTTGTTACTACTGTATGATACTGAGAGAACAGGACACTAATCATTATATGTTGTTACTACTGTATGATACTGAGAGAACAGGACACTAATCATTCTGTTATTACTACTGTATGATACTGAGAGAACAGGACACTAATCATTCTGTTATTACTACTGTAACATACTGTTAGTGGAATTCTAAATTCCTTTGTATTGTTTCCCAATCAGAATGTATTACTCTGTCAATGCATTCTATGGGATTGTAAAACCCATATTATTATTATAGGAATGGACAGAGCCCCAGTCTTAAACTCAGGTAACAGTGTTAAATTCAAGAGAGTACTGGTACATACACATTTTTCCACAGGTTATAAACTGAAAATGACATCAGCGTTTTCTCACTCTCTCTCCGATCCACACAATAGCGCAGTGTCTTCAGTTCTGGAGATTGTGTCCCACTCCCCTCATAAAGCAAACATTCCAATCTGTCTAAAATACATTTTCTCCTCCACTAATGGAACATCAAAGAATATTCTTATCTGAAAAGATATATGCCCTCCTTTCTCCCTTAAACCCGCAAGGTACAGACAATTAATTCGTTTTACCTACATTTTCAGTCCTAGTTTAACCAAGAACCCATACATTTCATACCATAACATGATAGTATTAAAACTGAATGGTTCTAATAAAACTGTATAATTCATCATTTCAACTATAATTTCCTCCAACAATCCTCCCTTTGATTAAATATTATACATTCAAATCTACATCTAATTTTATCAAACATAAAAATAAAAATATGAACAAACTTATAACTAACCTTATTATAAAGGTTTATCAGATTATCATATGAATAGACTTATAACTAACCTTATTATAAAGGTTTATCAGGTTTATCATATGAATAGACTTATAACTAACCTTATTATAAAGGTTTATCAGGTTTATCATATGAATAGACTTATAACTAACCTTATTATAAAGGTTTATCAGGTTTATCATATGAATAGACTTATAACTAACCTTATTATAAAGGTTTATCAGGTTTATCATATGAATAGACTTATAACTAACCTTATTATAAAGGTTTATCAGGTTTATCATATGAATAGACTTATAACTAACCTTATTATAAAGGTTTATCAGATTATCATATGAATAGACTTATAACTAACCTTATTATAAAGGTTTATCAGATTATCATATGAATAGACTTATAATTAACCTTATTATAAAGGTTTATCAGATTATCATATGAATAGACACATAACCAACATTATTATAAATATTTATCCGACTCTTCACCCATCATTAATCAAATCTAACCTTAATCTAACCTTTAAACCTACATCAGAATTATAACTCTTCTTATCAGGATTTTTGTTACAATCTTTATTAAAAAACAGTCTAATATTGAGATGGGATACAACCTAGCCTCCCTAAACATCGAAAATGGTCTCATCAAATATAAATTCCCCACAAATAAAAGATCCAGATTCGTCCACTTGTTCTGTAGTCATACATTCAGTCCTCCACGGGTCAGAACCTGGAATCGTCCCACACCGCACCATCTATTGTCATAGATTTCTCCAGAGTCCTGGAAATAAGGCCTCATACACAGGGAATTAGACAACAGCCCCCCCACAGGTGAATGTAGCCCATAACACAGTGATCATAAAATGTTTCCATTTTCCAAATGTACTATCAAAACCCAATTAGTCAGAGAAGTATCCACCCCAGAGTTTTCTGCCAACCCGTGAGCCAGGGTGGTCAAACCAGCTGAGGCTTCGGGCACTGATTCGTCCGGAGCTGTGTTATTTGGGATGTAATCACAAACATGGTCCTGATAATCACGCATACTTCTCCCTTTTCAGCCATTAACATATCTAATGCAATTCTATTCTGCCAAACCATCCAGCTGGTTGCTTCAGTCTGTTCTGCAAAACCTTTAATAGCATCTCTGGTATACTTGTTAAAGCGCTGTTGATTATCATAAATATAATTAATCCAGTCCACGTTCTTATTGAGAGTAGACCCCCCGGAAATGCTTAACTTTAATCCTGCTAGGATTTGATTTCTTGCTTTGACTCATCTGGCAACCCCCTTGGAACCCCAATGTTATCAAGGTATACTTAGTCAATAAGAGACCCGGATGGAATTGCTCTTTTCTCCCATTTGGCTAAACTTCATGTCTTGGTGTTGAATGAGTGTGAAAGGCATTCCCAAATGTACAAGGGAGCCTAATCCTGTCCAATCTGTCGGTAACCTCGCCCTGACATCATTTCCCAAGAGTACTGTACCGGGCCAAACGGTAATAATATCCTCCGGTCACTGTAAAGGGAGGAAGTCTTGATTTAAGGGGAACCTGGGGATTTAAATAGTGCAAATCAATACAACTGTCATTATCTGGCATTCCTGCTTTGGTGAACAGTTTTACCATACCGGCCCAAACTCCTCTACCCAGAACCGTACTAGGGTGTCGACCAAGACCTGGTCATATCCATACCACAACCCTAGATTCTCCTTCATTTCTGTTTAAAGGGTTAAGCGTATCTTTATGCAATACATCCCTCTCTCCTGATTACAATCAAAAACTCTCATCTTCACTATACTCCACCTCCTTCCATACTGGGTGAGTGGATTCATATAGCCCTCTCTCTCCAAATGAGCTATGACCTGTGTCCACGATCAATATGGGAACCTGCACCGATATATGCCATAATGGCTCAGAGTCCTAGACTGCCATGTAGTTAGAGACTCCATTTTGGTATACATAAAACTCCATTGAGAGATCCTTCCCAACCTCTACTCTAACTTCCTGTCTACCCAGATCTAGGGATCTCTTATGCTTATTTTGGAACAAAATCCTCATCATCTAAACCATCTAAACCACAGGTCAAATTACCACTCTCCGCATACTCAAGTAGGACGTGCTGTATCAGGAATATGTCACCCATGATAAAACAGCTCAGACGAACAGCTTCCATGTGAAGCCCAACCCTCTCCCCGAGAACACATCACTTAGCAAGAGCCAGACACATCTTCACTTCTATGAACAACAACAGGGGTGAAAAGACAGGGAGGGTTTTTTCATTCGAGAGATGGCCCCCAGAATTCTGTTAATTCCAGTTCTCCTCTCAAACTCTGTTATTGTTCGACAGTGTCATTGTGTCTTACCCTCCCACCGTGCGATATGGATCCGGGTAGCTCTTTCAGCTAGCTGTCACCAGGAGTCCTTGGTATGGTCCCCCCAACAAGCCTCTGGGACTGGATTGAGTGACTTCACCTGTAGTTCACATGTAGTGCATAACATCTTGGACATACAGGTTTGGTTAACAAACAGTTTCTCATTTGTTCTATCTGATTATTAGCTAAAAAAATGTATTTATTAGTTAATTATCCCGTAGGTCACATCCTATCCTAGAACACAATTTACCCATCCCCCCTTTGTTACCTGGCTCTGCCCAGGTAACATCCTTGCCTACTCTTAAACAATGACTTAGGTTAGATTTAGTAAATTATCCTAATGTCTAACATCATCATGTAGGAGCCCCTTTTAATTTTCCACATGTCCAACTCTCCCTTGGGCGTACATTCATGTCAATCCTGTAACAATACTCTGTCAAGTTTCTTATCTACTTTAAAGAACTATCTGTGCTACTTATATATTTTCTTAAATATATATATTCCGATAACCCTTTTCTCTCATATCTCTCAAATTCCACTAAGCTTCTAACTGTTTGACTTTATCTACAATCATTGATTTTAGAAAAAACATGTCTGAGTGGCTTTTCTCTAAAGTCCTTACATTTCCCAATCTATCTTAATCTTTACAATAATCCTAAATCACGACAGATGTCCTATATTCCTGTTCAATGTAATACTATTTAAAAAACTCCTAATAATCAAACAAAGTCTAATAAATGCTAACCATATCAAAATCCTTCCTACACTAACAAGCCCTTTCCTTCAGGGACCCTCAGTATTCTATCTGACAATAACATGAATTTAAATATGTGTTGCTAAGTGTGGAATACCTTATCTACAGTAATTTATCACCCCTAAAAACTGTAACTTATTTTCCTATGTAATTCCCTGCCCTATTGGCTTAATCTATCTCCTATCCAAACCTCCATGTATCTTATCTTCCCCTATTTATATGATAAATATGATATTTCTTTCTCTGTTACAATACCAAATCATTAATAGCCCATTCCAAAACTTCACAGCTAATGTTGTAAAACAGAATCTTGAACCACTTTCTCATTTGCGGTTCAAACAATAATTCTAACCCCCCAACCAAAACTCCATTATAATGAATTTACCTTAAAATTAGTAACCCAACTGACCACAATTCATTATACAAATGGCTCTCACCCGGGGCTGATCAGACCGCAAAAGATAGCCACGATAAGGTCAATAGGTCATACCATATTAGACAGAAAGAACCCTTTATCCTTAAAATGGAAATAGTCACCTGTGTAATTAAAACCCATAAAATAAAAACTCAAAGTTCCATATGTGAGCGTCCTCTTTAAAATACCTTTGCACTAAAACAAATAGTTCTAACAATTGTTTTATGTGCATATACTTGCAGACCTTTTTAAATTTGGTCGTTTATGGCCGCTCTCTCCCCAAAATTAGAATCCCAGGAGGCTTCTAAAAGTGAGACACAACACGCCTAACTAGCATTCCTTATGCTACTTCGAATCAGAAACTCAGTAAGTGAACTATAACTAAACCTAATGATAATTCCCTTTTGACTCAAATCATTAATCACAAGTTTTAAACATCGTCCACGTATATGTTTACTTAAATGATGTCACGAATCCCGCTTCCTGAGTCTGTGTTTGCCTGTGTTTCTGTCCTGGAGTGTGTTTCCGGTGTCCTGGAACGCACCCTGTCTGGTTGCCGGGCGAAGTAGCTTGTTGGGAGATCGATGTTCACCCGCACCTGTATCCCATCAGTAATCTGCACACCTGTCCTGATCATCACCTCTCCCCTTCAAAAGCTCTGACCTGACATCCATTCCCTGCCGGATCGTTAGCCATGAACAGTATGTTGTGCCATAGTATCAGCCTCAAGTTGGATAGAATTTGTTTTGTTGTTTTTTACGTATTGCTTGCCTTAAACTTACCTCCGTTTGTTCTGTCTTCAGTTACTCACCCGGATCATTTACCCCATTCCCGCCTGGTCGTCGGATGATTCCGCTACCCCATTGGATCCACCTATTTACTCCCATCAACTCACCACCGCTGCCCGCTACGCCACCTAGATATATCTACCCATTCACATTCACTTGTAAATAAATAGTCACCTTCTTCCTACTCTCCTTGTCCTGGTCTGCTTCTGGGTTCGATTTTGAAAGAACGTGACAAATGAACATGCTTCCCTTAGATACAATTAACCCGATAACAGTATTATCCAATGTATTACTTTTTCCCCTCTGCCGCAAATGTCGTACATTTCTCAGTGTAAGAAATCCGTAATTTAATCCCAGATATTTAATATAAATGCAGTCGCATTCTCCCATGGCTCCTTTAATTTACTTATTTTAGATAACTTCCATCCGTCCCGGAATGAAGAATCCTACTTAAACACACCAGAATACAATGTTTACCTAAATTAAATCAAACTCCAAAATTGACCATAACTAGCAAACAAATAAACAAACCACTTTTATCAGCTAAAAACAAACTATACGAAAACTCACTACTTATAATGCTTCAGATGGCAAAATTAGAGACTCACGTTCACATCTATCTATCCTCAAGAAAAAAAAGAAAAAAAAAGAAGAAAAAAAACCCAACTGCATGTTGGGATGTATCAGGGGAAAAGCTCAAATAACCAAATTCAACTTAACTAGTTTCCCGAAACATATGCAATTATGTTTTACTATAGAGGTTGCTTTTCAACATTAATACCCTAAGATTGTTCCACATAATGGAAACAGCGATCAAATTCACTGGTGTTACATAAACAATCAAACCAGGAATCAATTACGATCAGAATCCATTATCATGATGTTTTACGATTCAGACATTCAATCTCCCTTTCTCATGGCCTAATTACAGTCCAAATAAACGCCACAAATCAATGAACCTAGTGAATCAGCTGCTAGTTTTTAGCATCTTTCCTGACGACTTACATACTACTTTTAATTATGTATTTCGACATTTTTATCAACTTCTGAAAAGTGACTCAACACAATAATGCATTTTCCTTCTAAAAGACACAAACCATTTTCTCTGTTACCCCCAGTCACAACATCATTTCTGTGGCGACGCGAGTGATGTCATCAACAAGCGCTCAACCTCGACTCACTTCGCAAAAAATATATATCTTTTTCTTTTGACTCGCCTTATCCACTTTTCTCGACTTTATTCCTTTTTCTACCTCTATTATACCTCCCTCGGCTTCAGCAGGATTTACATATATGGGTGATAATCCCGCAGCTCCTGCAGCCGTATTCTCACCACCACTATTTCATCGACTAGATTACCTCTGTATTTTTGGCTTATTCGAGAAGGACATAGTTTGATACCCTCACCTACACCCAATTGGTTAACCTTTTTTTCATTTGCGGGAGCGGAGAGCAGCCCATCTTTGCTCCTTTTAAGCTCAGTACTTTTTTCACCCTCAACTCTCTTTTTTGCTTCTGAAAGCCAAACTCCGGCGGTGTATAACCCCTGTTCATTCTGCTTTTTCACATTATTTCCACATTCCTTATGTATCTGTTTTATAAGTGATTCCAGCTTTTCTACATTTAGACGACCATCAAAATCATATTTCTTTCTCCATTTTAGACCGAAATCAATGTTTCTCTTGGCTCTCTGTTCCATATAACGCAAGTCTCCCGTTAGCTCATTTGAGGAATTTATACCCATCTTTAATCCTTACCGTTATGTAGCTATGGTATTTAATCACTTACCTATGTGTTTTCTATGAATCTGCTATTTACCTTTACTTAGTTACTTTTGTTGCTTTACTGTCTGACTATGTGACTCTTTAATGATAATCAGTATGTATTCTCCTTCCTGGAAACCTCATCTATAGATGACTTTTGATTTGGACATTACATTTCACCCGTATACAATTATAAGCTCATTATAAACTATTGTTCCTTGGGACTTTCAATGTTAATATCTCATATCTCACTACTCTAGAATTGGCTTCCCTATCCTCCCCTTAGATATTAATCACTTTCAGTATTGAATGGGTTCAGTTATTATGTTCGCCTAGAATTGCCCTGCCTTCTCACCAAGCCTAATTTATCCTCACCTGTTTTAATATATCTATCTGCTATTTCTCATAGTCAGACTATTTCCCATATACAGATAGACTATTAGGTAAAAACTTTGTTTAGGTATGTTTATTGAATTAATGGCTATCCTATTTGTACAGAATGACCATCCCATCTAACAATACTTACTATATCCCACCCTTAAAAAATATTTTGGTTTGCAAGGCCAAGAATGATTAAGTCCTAGTTTACTTTCGGTAGTGCACCTTACCACGGGTCATTTCAGACTCGTTTCCTTCCTATCGATTTTGGTTACACACAAAGTAGAAACCCATTGTATTTGTTCAAAATATCATTGATTAAATCCAAACTCCTTCAGCACCTTCAATCAAAAATATCTTAAATAATTGCTCCCAAATTCGAGAATAAAGACTATTTACCTTCGTCCTGTAGACTGGGAAAAGTAATGCCGGTTCGATTCCGTCACCTTCTCTGTTGACCTAAGATATATATACTGGCCTGTTATTATTAAACCTCTGCTGGAGGCCAGGACTTTAAATAACGAGTCCAGCCTCGTCCGTGCACGGTTTTCGGCTTTTCCCTTCGGACGACAGAGAAGTTTGTGGAATCCACTCGAAGGACCAATTGTTACTATAATTTAATTATGCCAATGTGCTTTCTTCAATTGAAAGCCCTTAATCTATTTTATGAGAATTTCTAAGATTTCTTGTTTGCATAAAATAGACTCAGACCAGTCTTTCAATAATAGGTAATATAATTTATTCTCGGAGCGCGCTACCACTTAAACACATGCATCAGTTTATATACAGATCATGACGTCATTTCACTGCCTTAACCGAATCCCCTCCTCTCGACCGGGACAAAGTAAGGTGAAAAGTTCATTCTAACTTACTACCACACTCCCAGATAACTTTTGACCCCTCAACATTATCGATCACCACTGAACTGACAGTTTTAATTAACAGAAAAACTAGGAATGCACTCACTGCCTTATCTAAAAACCCAAGAGCTAAGTTTCAGTTGGGTCAACCATAGGCTAACTACCTTATCTGTTTTCAAACCCATTTGTTTCTGCCTAGTTGGAATGGTGTTCATTAACTTTAATTACTCCTTGTCTGTGTCTCACAATCCCTTCTTATGAACTCATATTGTTAATCAGATATAATATATCAGAGTATAAGTTTACTTACAGTTCCATTTAAAATGATTTGTTCAGTCATATTAATCAGAATTTCCTAACAGTATGTCAGTGTGTGTTTGTGTGTGTGTCAGTGTGTGTGTGTGTCCAATGTGTGTGTGTCAGTGTGTGTGTGTCAGTGTGTGTCCAATGTGTGTGTGTGTGTGTCCAGTGTATGTCTGTGTGTCCAGTGTGTGTGTGTGTCCAGTGTGTGTGTGTGTGTGTCCAGTGTGTGTGTGTGTCCAGTGTGTGTGTGTGTGTGTGTGTGTGTGTGTGTGTGTGTGTGTCCAGTGTATGTCTGTGTGTCCAGTGTATGTGTGTGTGTATTTACAGGGACACTGAGGAGTCATCACCCCAAACCCCAAACCCTGGATAGAGGGGCTCAGTGAATGTGGATGTGAATGTGATCAGGTGGGACAGTGTGTCAGAGGAGACTCTATAGAAGGACAGAGTGCCGGCTGGCCAGTCCAGATACACTCCTACTCTGTGGGAGCTGGAGGAGGGGACGTCTATGGTAATGTGATTATTATTGTGACAGGCATAGTAACTGTTGTCAGAGCAGAACAGACTCCAGGACTTGTCATTGTGTCCAAGACAACAGTCCTTATCCCTTCCTCTCCTGTTGATTCCTTTATATGTCACTCCTATAACAGCCCTTCTCCCACTCCACTCTACCTCCCAGTAACAGAGCCCAGTCAGACCCTCTCTACACAGCACCTCTCCACAGTCCTCAAATCTCTCTGGGTGATCAGGATACAGCTGCTCCTCTCTCCTCCATGTCACCTTTCTGTTCTCCTCAGACAAAGAGAGGTGTCTGTTTACTGTTTTTAGGTCCAGTGTGAGATCACAGACATCTGATGGATGAAACCAGACACAATATTAGAAATCATCATCATTCACATTAGAATGTTAACTCACTTTTCACTAATTCATTTAATGTAGATGTTTCTAAGTATCAAAAGGAGAAGTTAAGGTAACTTGAGACTTGTTGAATGATCATATGTTATACTGTATGGTAATATAAAACACACTTATTCCTATTAATTACACACACACACACACACACACACACACACACACACACACACACACACACACACACACACACACACACACACAGTCAAAGGAACTCTTCGTAAACGTTGGTGTCCCTGATTTCTGCTTCTGTAGAACTACAGCTGATATTTAATATGACCAAGTCAGTAATGATGGTGGTCTTTGACGTTGACTTAACTTGAATTAAGACTTATTCTTAGTCATATTCTTCACAGTAGTCAACACTCACATTTTCTAAGCCCAGGTTTCATTCTGTTCTCTCCACCATGTTCCACACTGTAGCGGTAAGCAGAAGAACAGACAGTCATTGAGGGATACACACAAACACACACACAGGACATGCACGCACAGACTGGACAAACACGGATATACAGCATATAACTTCAAGCAAATGTTTGTCTGTGTGTGTGTGTGTGTGTGTGTGTATGTGTGTGTGTGTGTGTGTGTGTGTGTGTGTGTGTGTGTGTGTGTGTGTGTGTGTGTGTGTGTGTGTGTGCGTGTGTGCGTGCGTGCGTGCGTGCGTGCGTGCGTGCGTGCGTGTGTGTGTGTGTGTGTGTTACTGAGAGATTGTCACTGGACCCACACACACAGTCATCATATAACTTTGTCCAAGTGGTGGTAAGAATGTGTGTCTTAACCAGCCTGATAAGTCAAACATGTCTGATATGAACATTGACATAAAACCTCTACATACTTGAGTTTCTCCAGTCTGCAGTGTGGATCCTCCAGTCCAGCAGAGAGCAGTCTGACTCCTGAGTCTCCTGGGTGATTGTAGCTCAGGTCCAGCTCTCTCAGGTATGAGGGGTTTGACCTCAGAGCTGAGACCAGAGAAGCACAGCCTTCCTCTGTGACTAGACAGCCTGACAGCCTGCAAAGATGAAAACATGCTAACCTCTCACCATTACCAATAACAGAGGCTACAACAAAACATGCTAACCTCTCACCATTACCAATAACAGAGACTACAACAAAACATGCTAACCTCTCACCATTACCAATTACAGAGGCTACAACAAAACATGCTAACCTCTCACTATTACCAATAACAGAGGGGGTCTGATCTTTGTGCCTCTGTAACTTTCTCATTCATCATCATTCAAGACACATTCATTATTATTCATAATCATGGTAACATCCACATGAATGTAGAAGTGTTTAGAAACATCTTCTGTTCTAACTGACAATACAAGTGAAGTGACTCCAAAATGACAGGACATTATTCACCATTCAGTTTCTATTAGGAAAACATCTAAAACACAACCAAGACAAACTGCAAATTAATTCAACAAGTTAGTAGAATCACAAGCTTGATGTAATCACTGCAGGCATGGAATATGGGACCAAATACTAAACGTATGACTACTTTAATACAATATAAGTGAATATGTCTGAGTAATTACGACTTTTTCAAATGGGAGAACTACATACATAAAGTGCTTTCATATCTGATAATACTGACCTCAGAGTCTCCAGTTTACAGTGGGGATTCCCCAGTCCAGCAGAGAGCAGCTTCACTCCTGAATCCTTCAGGTCATTGTTACTCAGATCCAGCTCTCTCAGGTGTGAGGGGTTTGACTCCAGAGCTGAGACCAGAGAAGCACAGCCTTCCTCTGTGACTCCACAGTCTGACAGCCTGACAAAGAGATCATCATGAATTCACAAACACACCGTTAATTTAACGAGTCGTGTAGAAGGACAATGGTAGATGCATTTGGTTTATTCTCTCAATGAACATATAGATTCATCTTCCGTCTCCTAGAATTGTATGGTCATATTGTTATACATATTGTTATACTAATGTGAAAATCAATGCATTTATTCAATGTGTTTTTCAATATAATATTATATACATATTATAATACATATTTTTCTCTAAACTGAATATTTCTTCCTGATGATTAGTTCTTATATGTCATTTTATTTACTCACAGAACAGCTCTGGAGGCTTTGACCACTGGCAGCAGCCTCAGAAGACCTTCCTCTGATCTGGAGTATTTCTTCAGGTCAAACACATCCAGCTCCTTTTCTGAAGTCAGCAACACAAAGACCAGAGCTGACCACTGAGCAGGTGACAGTTCTTCTTCTGAGACACTTCCTGAGCTCAGGAAACTTTGGATCTCCTCCACTAGAGAATGGTCATTCAGTTCATTCAGACAGTGGAACAGATTGATGCTCCTCTCTGGACAGGGATTCTCCCTGATCTTCTTCTTCATGTACTTGACTGTTTCTTCATGGGTCTTTGACCTGCTTCTTGTCTTTGTCAGTAGACCTTGTAAGTGTTTCTGATTGGACTCCAGTGAGAGGCCCAGAAGGAAGCGGAGGAAAAGGTCCAGGTTTCCCGTCTCACTTTGTAAGGCTTTATCCACAGCACTCTTGAAGACTGTAACTTCAGGTTTGTCTCTGAACAACGAAAAAACGTTGCTGGACTTTGGAGGTTTGGCCATTAGATTCTCATTGTTGTTGATGAATGAGAGGAACACATATACAGCAGCCAGAAACTCCTGAATGCTCAGATGAACAAAGCAGTACACCTTGTCCTGGTACAGCCCACGTTCCTCTTTAAAGAGCTGTGTGCACAATCCTGAGTACACTGAGGCTTCATTGACATCAATGCCAGCCTCTTTCAGGTCTTTTTCATAGAAAATCAGATTGCCCTTCACAAGCTGTTGAAAAGCCAGTTTTCCCAGTGACAGAATGCTCTCTTTATTCCAGTGTGGACCTGTCTCTTCTTTCCCAAGATACTTTTCATTCTTCTGTTTGGTATGAAACACCACAAGGTGTGTGTACATCTCAGTCAGAGTCTTGGGCATCTCTTCTCTCTTATGTTTCAGTATGTGATCAAGGACTATTGCAGAAATCCAACAGAAGACTGGAATGTGGCACATGATGTGGAGGCTCCTTGATGTCTTTATGTGTGAGATGATTCTGTTGGCCAAGTCCTCATTATCACTGAATCGCTTCCTGAAGTACTCCTCCTTCTGTGAGTCATTGAACCCTCGTACCTCTGTTACCTGGTCAACACATCCTGAAGGGATCTTATTGGCTGCTGCAGGTCGGGTAGTTATCCAGAGGAGAGCAGAGGGAAGCAGATTTCCCTTGATGAGATTTGTCAGCAGAACATCCACTGAGGTTGACTCTGTGACGTCACAACAGATCTTGTTCTTCTGGAAGTCTAGGGGCAGTCGGCACTCATCCAGACCATCAAAGATGAACAGAACTTTGTACTTGTTGTAGATGGAGATTCTTGATTGTTTGGTTTCCATTGAGAAGTGATTGAGAAGTTCAATGAAAGTGTGTTTGTCCCCCTTCATCAAATTCAGCTCCCGAAAAGGGAATGAAAATACAAATTGGACATCCTGATTTGCTTTTCCTTCAGCCCAGTCCAGAATGAACTTCTGCACAGAGACTGTTTTTCCAATGCCAGCGACTCCCTTTGTCAGCACAGTTCTGATAAGTTTGTCTTGTCCAGTTAAGGGTTTGAAGATGTCGTTACACTTGATTGCAGTCTCTGGTCTTGCTTGTTTCCTGGATGTTGTCTCAATCTGTCTCACCTCATGTTCATAATTTACCTCTCCTGTTCCACCCTCTGTGATGTAGAGCTCTGTGTAGATCTTATTGAGAAGTGTTGGGTTTCCTTGTTTAGCGATCCCCTCAAATACACATTGAAACTTCTTCTTTAGATTAGATTTGAGTTCACGTTGGCAAATCACAGCAGGATCATCTGAATCTAGAAATAACACAGAGGATATTAATATTACGTCTGTTTTAATGTCTACAGTATTGTAGGACTGTTATAAAGTTTTACATTATAATAATTTATTCTCTTAACTGACTGTATAAATGTGTAAATGTTTTCATAATGCATTACAGACTGGTGTGACTGATTATATTATTATTGGTATTATTGAGGGTATTATTAATGTTGTCTCTCTCTCTAAATTAATCAACACATCCTTCTGCTACGTGACGAGCACACTTGGTGTTAAGTTAATAAATCCTGTTAAGGCTATGGCAGAATACTGCCACCGTTGGAGAAATGCGTGCCCATAGTAAACTGACAAAAAATCTGTAAAAAATTGCTAATATATGCATATAATAAATATTATTGAATAGAAAACACTCTAAAGCTTCTAAAACCGTTCAAATTATGTCTCTATGTAAAGCAGAACTCACAGGGCAGCCATTCTCCCAAACTCTTTCTGTCATCAGAAAAGTTGGCCCAACTTTGACGTCATCGCCCCCACCCTTCCCAACCAGCTACAGATCTGGAAACAGTTTCTATCTCTTCAGCGCGATGTCCTCTTTCAATGGGGCGCGTCATTGTGAAGATTGCGCGCTCCCTCACCCTTTGGCGGGACGAAACCCTCCGGTCACGCAATAATACGTGCGCGCGTCTGCAATTTCTCTCTCTTTGTTCCAAGATCCACCAAACGATGTAGGCTTCTCCTTTCGAGCTTATATATTTTGTATATGATTAAAACATGTTTTAGCTCGAATCTGAACTTAGTTTGACCAGTTTAGTCGACATATAATATGTAATTTTGAAGTTTCGATGCGCAACCCATAGATTTTTGAGTGCTTTTCAGCCGAAATTAGTCTCGTTTGATAACCCAAAGACACACATTTGAAAGGCAAACGCTGGTTTTGGTAAGTATGACTTCTTCCACGACTTCTGATCGAACAACGGCAAAGGTAAGGGAATATTTATGTGGTTATTATGTGTTTCTGTGGACTCCGAAATAGCGAAGCCATATTGCTAATCTATGAGCGCCGTCTCATATTATTGCCAAGTGAACGAATTCTGTAACGTTAAAAATAAATGTAACACAGCTGTTTTATTAAGAAGAAGTGTATCTTTCTAACTATATGTAGAACATGTATATTTAGTTAACGTTTATGATGTGTATTTCTGTTATCTGGCAGAGTTATCATAATTTCTCCGGACATTCTAGTAGCATTTTTTGACCATGACCTTCAATGTAAACCGTGATTTATGGATATAAATTGCATATTATTGAAAAAAACATAAATGTACTGTATAACATGTCCTATTCCTGTCATCTGATGAAGATTTTCAAAAGGTTAGTGAATAATTTTTCTTTTAATCCTGCTTTTGTGATTGCATCTATTGTTCTACAAAATGGCTATGTAAATTAGCCTATCTTTGGTGGTGGTTTGACATAAATATGTGCTATGTTTTCGCCGTAAAACATTTTAGAAATCTGACTTGGTGGCTAGATGAACAAGGTGTTTATCTTTCATTTGAGCTATTGGACTTGTTAATGTGTGGAGGTTAAATATTTCTAAGAATATTTTTGCGTTCTGTGCGCCACTGTGTCAGTTGAGCAGTGGGGGATGGTACCCCTAGAGGTACGTGTGGGGCCATGTAGTTTAAGGCTGCTACAATATCATTGAGTTACACAGCTACTTTAGCTGTACTTCAGCTACAGCTTTTAAATGTTATAAAACATCATTCAACATGAGGCAGACAGATCTTACATTTCTCCAGTGTGTCAGCAAGCTCCATCTGGTTCATTTTCCTCAGGATGTGCAGTGTGATCTTCAGAGCCCCCTCTCTGGCACTGCTCTCCTGCTGCTCATCTTCAGGGTCCACCATTTCCTTATCCTGCTTCTGACTCTCAAAGCCTTCTGGGAGTTCTGGACTAAGAATCCTCTTGAACATCTTCAGCTCGTTCTTCACAAATGTCATAATTTTCTCTTCAAGCAACTGAAATAAATCAAGTAAATAAGTTAAGCAAGAGAATAAATGCTTTCTCATTAACACATTAATGAATGACTGACAGATCAACTTTACTTGAGGTAAACAAAAACAAATGTACATAACAGGACCACATACACTGAATATGGAGGCCAGGTCTGTTTGATGACTCTGGGAAGACTGACCACTGAGAATCTCTGACTCTGATCTCTCCTGTTGGTTTCTGTCGACAAAACATGAGATTACATCTCCTCATCCAGGGAGTACACACACACACACACACACACACACGCATGTACGCGCACACACACAAGGAGGGAATGTTGTGTTTGTTTAATTTTGTTTTAGGACCATGAAAATTGACAAAATGATTAGCCTATGGATTATGAAAACAACAAAATACATGGGAAAATGGGAGGAGAAATGACTAGAGACAGTGTTGTTTAACTCACTGACCCATGAGTTCTTCTTACCTTTGTTCAGTAGAAAAGTCTCCCTCTCTAAACCTTATAGGACAACCCATAGACTGGTCACTCTTCATGGACACACAGCTGGGAACAGGGGAGGCTGGTCTCTCCTGCTTGATTGGTCTTCAACACAACAGAGACAAACCTTACATCTCTCATCTACTCTGAGCTCAGATGGGGAAACATAAGAAGAGTTTCATTCCAAAAAGCAATATATCCATTTTCAGAAATGTTCATAAATGAGCATTTATTGTTTAAAGACTTAAAGAAGAAGTTATGTTTCTATATTTCTTGCTAAATGAAGAGATGGCACGTGGGTACCTGTTTCTATAAACCAATGAGGAGATGGCACGTGGGTACCTGTTTCTATAAACCAATGAGGAGATGGCACATGGGTACCTGCTTCTATAAACCAATGAGAAGACGGCACGTGGGTACCTGCTTCTATAAACCAATGAGGAGATGCAGCGCGATCTGCGTCACAAATAGAACTGACTTATAGATGCTCGTTGGCGCGAGCAGTGTGTCATTTTTAATAACAAAATTAATTTAGCGTCGCGAGCATTGTAGTCAGTCTGTCAGCCCCGCTAAAAGGCTGGTGTCGTTACTCTGCCTTCTCCGGGGGATGTTGAGGTACATTTACTAACCGGGAGGGTTGAATGGTGTAATTAATTGGAGGGCTGGAAGACGCACTCTCGAGGTTGTTTATTGACAATATCAGATATTAAATAGATTTTTATAATGAATGTAAACTGAGGTTGAGGTTCTGACTAGTGATTATTTACCCGGGGTTCAATACCTGCTATTGAGGCGCCCTGAAAATAATATTCAAAAGTTCGGTCCTTGGACACAGACGGGTTTAAACACTAAAGTTACCGTCCATCTAGTGAAGAGAGGAGAACCGGACAGAGGTAGCCAGCATCCGTCAACGAGAGAGGGAGAAGCCTCACCGGGATTTAACAGGTGGAAGAAACAACCGGGGAGCTCCATCGGTCCAGAAGAAATGCAGACAGCCGGTGATGATGTAGTGGTAGCTATGGTAACTAGGTTGCTGCTGGTCGAGTAGCTAGCTAGCTTACCGAGCTGTACCGACTAGCTAGGATAACTAGGATGCTGCTGGTCGAGTAGCTAGCTAGCTTACCGAGCTGTACCGACTAGCTATGATAACTAGGATGCTGCTGGTCGAGTAGCTAGCTAGATTACCGAGCTGTATCGAATAGCTAGCAGGTCGTTCGTCTGTCTTTCGTCTCGATGATGATGAATCCAGTGAACCACAAAATAAAAAAAGAATAGAGAGTGAAAAGGATCTGGCTACACTCACACTGTCCCTGACCGTAAAGAAAAAAGCAAATTGAACAATAAACTTCGGTGTCTCAACACTGTAACAAACTCCATCGTTATTCCCCAAGATCACCTCAGTCCACTCTGCGCGTAACCGGACAATCTCCTTGGCTCCACACCGAACGGGGACGCGGACAGTTCCAGAACGCGGACATTAGCAGTGCAACACAATCAACTAAACCCAGTCTTTACAGTGGGTTACATTAGTAATATTCATTTATTATTATTATGTAAAACAAACATTCTATGTCTTTTTATAACAATATGTTGAGATCTGGGTCCATACCCACAAAGTGTCTCAGAGTAGAACATTGGTCGTATAAGTGCTGAGAATAAAGACAGTTTACACTTATGGGTATAAATGACCTAGTTACCTACCCATTACCTAAATTACCTACCCACCTAGTCGGCAGATATTTAGGACTCCTCGTGAGCTGTCCTAAGTAGTTAAGAGTTAACAGCAGCTGTCCTAAGTAGTTAATAGTTAACAGCAGGTGTCTTGATAATACTATAGAATAATGCAGTGAGTCAGTGGTTCCTGAGCCACATGTAATTGCTTTGTAGTAGTTTATAATAATGTTTTGATATTTCTATATGATCAATCCGTTAATAATATAGACCTACATGCAACAGTATGTCTTGTGCTTTTGGCAATGATTATGTATAGTAATTATGTATAACTGCATAGCATTTTGTCTTAATTTTGGCAGATTAACTCATGCTTATTTCTGAAGATTAACTCAGGTTGGAGTTGGAGCTGTGACCGAAAGGTGGCTGGTTCGAATCCCGGGCCGGGCGCTGGAAAAAACGGGCGGAATTGATCTGACCACTGGAGGGCTGCTGGGTTCACATCCTCAAAACATGAACCTTTTGTTGATCAGACCTCTAGAGGTTCTTCTTCACTGAACCCAACAATATATATAACTTTTATTGATTTCCTATTTTAAGGAAGTGATAGAAGCCTTTTTGGCTCCATAAGGAACCTTCTTTTCTAAACACGTTTTAATTTTGATGATTTAATTATCTACATCATGTTATTTCAAGTTCTCCCTTTGGAGCACAACATCATGTTGTTAAATAATAATCCTAAACTGGGCATGGATATAAATTGGGCAATTGAAGGTATCTGGGGCGTAATATGTGTTAGATGAAAATGAACATTGTATGCAACGTTGTAGGAAACATTATTGGCAAGGGACTTGATGCCTACTATGCCAAAGATATTTAGAGTTGTTAAACGGGTGTGAAGAGTGTGTTGATATAACGGTTATATTGTCAAAATTCTGCTGGTAACAACCATCACAATTGGTTAAAAAAATATGAATTCCATTATATTAGGCAATAATTAAGAGTAGGCAAAGTGGTTTTGTCATGTAAAAATTCTATAACATGTCTTACATTGCAACGAGTACAGTCAGGGTGCCGCGGAACCCCAGCAGTACCTCCCCAGACCCCGGATTGAGAACCCCTGCAGTACCTCCCCAGACCATGGATTGAGAACCCCTGCAGTACCTCCACAGACCCCGGATTGAGAACCCCTGCAGTACCTCCACAGACCGTGGATTGAGAACCCCTGCAGTACCTCCACAGACCCCGGATTGAGAACCCCTGCAGTACCTCCACAGACCCCGGATTGAGAACCCCTGCAGTACCTCCACAGACCACGGATTGAGAACCCCTGCAGTACCTCCACAGACCCCGGATTGAGAACCCCTGCAGTACCTCCACAGACCCCGGATTGAGAACCCCTGCAGTACCTCCACAGACCCCGGATTGAGAACCCCTGCAGTACCTCCACAGACCCCGGATTGAGAACCCCTGCAGTACCTCCACAGACCCCGGATTGAGAACCCCTGCAGTACCTCCACAGACCCCGGATTGAGAACCCCTGCAGTACCTCCACAGACCCCGGATTGAGAACCCCTGCAGTACCTCCACAGACCCCGGATTGAGAACCCCTGCAGTACCTCCACAGTGCATTCATCTTAAGATAGCTATTTATTTTGGGAATAAACTTGATAAATTATTCATAAAATTATCATCTTACCTCTTAACTTTGGTGTCATGTCCCTCAGAGAGATTAATTTTAGAGGCAGGGCCCCCCTCCTCTCTCTTCCCGGAGAGACTCATTTTAGAGCACTGACCCCTAAACAGAGATCCAGCATGTTGGTTGTGGTTAACACAGTGACAACTAAACAGAGATCCAACATGTTGGTTGTGGTTAACACAGTAACAACTAAACAGAGATCCAACATGTTGGTTGTGGTTAACACAGTAACAACTAAACAGAGATCCAACATGTTGGTTGTGGTTAACACAGTGACTCCTAAACAGAGATCCAACATGTTGGTTGTGGTTAACACAGTGACTCCTAAACAGAGATCCAACATGTTGGTTGTGTTTAACACAGTGACAACTTATTATTGATTGTCAATTGTTCTCATTTATTCATTATCTCTTTGAGAAATAAAACATTTAATGCATCACATGAACATGTAGCTGTGACATTTCATCTCCATGGTAACTGTCAATAATAATAATAATAATAATAAGTCTCTGTTTGTTAAGGTAGTTATAGACAGTACAGCAACAATAATAATAATAATAATAATAATAATAATAATAAGTCACTGTTTGTTAAGGTAGTTATAGACAGTACAGCAACAATAATAATAATAATAATAATAATAATAATAATAAGTCACTGTTTGTTAAGGTAGTTATAGACAGTACAGCAACAATAATAATAATAATAATAAGTCACTGTTTGTTAAGGTAGTTATAGACAGTACAACAACAATAATAATAATAATAAGTCACTGTTTGTTAAGGTAGTTATAGACAGTACAACAACAATAATAATAATAATAAGTCACTGTTTGTTAAGGTAGTTATAGACAGTACAGCAACAATAATAATAATAATAATAAGTCACTGTTTGTTTAGGTAGTTATAGACAGTACAGTAACAACAATAATAATAATAATAATAATAATAATAATAAGTCACTGTTTGTTAAGGTAGTTATAGACAGTACAGCAACAATAATAATAATAATAATAAGTCACTGTTTGTTAAGGTAGTTATAGACAGTACAGTAACAACAATAATAATAATAATAATAATAATAATAAGTCACTGTTTGTTAAGGTAGTTATAGACAGTACAGCAACAATAATAATAATAATAATAATAATAATAATAATAATAATAATAATAAGTCACTGTTTGTTAAGGTAGTTATAGACAGTACAGCAACAATAATAATAATAATAAGTCACTGTTTGTTAAGGTAGTTATAGACAGTACAGCAACAATAATAATAATAATAATAATAATAATAATAATAATAATAATAAGTCACTGTTTGTTAAGGTAGTTATAGACAGTAGAGTAATAATAATAATAATAATAATAATAATAATAAGTCACTGTTTGTTAAGGTAGTTATAGACAGTACAGCAACAATAATAATAATAATAATAATAAGTCACTGTTTGTTAAGGTAGTTATAGACAGTAGAGTAATAATAATAATAATAATAATAATAATAAGTCACTGTTTGTTAAGGTAGTTATAGACAGTACAGCAACAATAATAATAATAATAATAATAAGTCACTGTTTGTTAAGGTAGTTATAGACAGTACAGCAACAATAATAATAATAATAATAAAATTGTAAAATAACAAATAATTATTGAATGTAAATTGTTCTCTTTTATCTTGTAGAAATAAAACATTGACTAACAGACACATCCAAACAGTCAGGTGATTTAATTCAATTACTTTTTCTAGCCCAATGACGACTCAAAACCCGCCCACAAGGCCTGAAAACTATCTAATAGCCCCTGATAGCCTACATCTTATTTTGGGGCGGCAGGTAGCCTAGTGGTGTAGGAGCGAACCATTAAGGAGAGCAAAAGCATTACATATAAATAGGTCTAGTTGCCAGGCTGAAGTAGCAAGGACATGCACATTAAGAGAAGATGACACCCAGGCCATATGACACCCAGACTATACTCTGTTTGAAAGAGTACATCAGACCTTATGACACCCAGACTATACTCTATGTTTGAAAGAGTACATCAGACCATATGACACCCAGACTATACTCTATGTTTGAAAGAGTACATCAGACCATACGTATATTTATGACAACTGGACATACTATGGTCAGCAGGATACAGGAAGAAAGATGGAAACAAGATAACTGATGACTAACAGGTGAAACAGAAGCATGCATTATGTTTAGAACATGGAAGGAGTTCTACCATCATTATAAACAGAAGCATGCATTATGTTTAGAACATGGAAGGAGTTCTACCATCATTATAAACAGAAGCATGCATTATGTTTAGAACATGGAAGGAGTTCTACCATCATTATAACCAGAAGTAGATATGAGCGTTAGTGGGCGTGAACTAGCTCTGAGATGAGAAGAAAATAATGGACAGGTCATACAGAGGGAGGGGACTCCATATAGAGGGAGGGGACTCCATATAGAGGGAGGGGACTCCATATAGAGGGAGGGGACTCTATATAGAGGGAGGGGACTCTATATAGAGGGAGGGGACTCTATACAGAGGGAGGGGACTCCATATAGAGGGAGGGGACTCCATATAGAGGGAGGGGACTCCATATAGAGGGAGGGGACTCCATATAGAGGGAGGGGACTCCAAATAGAGGGAGGGGACTTCATATAGAGGGAGGGGACTCCATATAGAGGGAGGGGACTCCATATAGAGGGAGGGGACTTCATATAGAGGGAGGGGACTCCATATAGAGGGAGGGGACTTCATATAGAGGGAGGGGACTCTATATAGAGGGAGGGGACTCCATATAGAGGGAGGGGACTCTATATAGAGGGAGGGGACTCCATATAGAGGGAGGGGACTCCATATAGAGGGAGGGGACTCCATATAGAGGGAGGGGACTCCATATAGAGGGAGGGGACTCCATATAGAGGGAGGGGACTCCATATAGAGGGAGGGGACTTCATATAGAGGGAGGGGACTCCATATAGAGGGAGGGGACTCCATATAGAGGGAGGGGACTTCATATAGAGGGAGGGGACTCCATATAGAGGGAGGGGACTTCATATAGAGGGAGGGGACTCTATATAGAGGGAGGGGACTCCATATAGAGGGAGGGGACTCTATATAGAGGGAGGGGACTCCATATAGAGGGAGGGGACTCCATATAGAGGGAGGGGACTCCATATAGAGGGAGGGGACTCCATATAGAGGGAGGGGACTCCATATAGAGGGAGGGGACTTCATATAGAGGGAGGGGACTCTATATAGAGGGAGGGGACTCCATATAGAGGGAGGGGACTCCATATAGAGGGAGGGGACTTCATATAGAGGGAGGGGACTCCATATAGAGGGAGGGGACTCCATATAGAGGGAGGGGACTCCATATAGAGGGAGGGGACTTCATATAGAGGGAGGGGACTCTATATAGAGGGAGGGGACTCCATATAGAGGGAGGGGACTCCATATAGAGGGAGGGGACTCTATATAGAGGGAGGGGACTCCATATAGAGGGAGGGGACTCTATACGTTATGCAAAGACAGAATCCTATAAAGGCAGGACTCTGTAATATGAGAATTTGGTCTCTTTCCATGGAGGGGCTCGGCCCTGTTATTTTTCATTTTTGTACCTTTATTTAACTAGGCAAGTCAGTTAAGAACAAATTCTTATTTTCAATGACGGCCTACCAGCCTAGGAACAGCGGGTTTACTGCCTGTCCAGGGGCAGAACGACAGATTTGTACCTTGTCAGCTCGGGGGTTTGAATTTGTAACTTCCCAGTTACTAGTCCAACGCTCTAACCACTAGGCTATTAATAAGTGTGTGATAGGGTACTTCCATGGAGGGGCTCGGCCCTGTTATGTTAGTGATAAGGTCCTTCCATGGAGGGGCTCGGCCCAGTGTATATTGAATTCACAAGTTCTTGTAAGAGTGTTATATTTCTGAGATGATTCTCCACGACAGATGTTAGACTAGCAGGTGTCCACATACTTTATATACATATGAGATGATTCTCCACGACAGATGTTAGACTAGCAGGTGTCCACATACTTCTGGTCATGTAGTGTATATCGCCTATTCTAAATCAAATCAAATGTTATTGGTCACAATGTCTGAGGGGCATAGACTAAGATACAGTAGAATAGTATAGAATACAGTATATACATATGAGATGAGTAATGCATAGACTAAGATACAGTAGTATAGAATACAGTATATACATATGAGATGAGTAATGCATAGACTAAGATACAGTAGTATAGAATACAGTATATACATATGAGATGAGTAATGCATAGACTAAGATACAGTAGAATAGTATAGAATACAGTATATACATATGAGATGAGTAATGCATAGACTAAGATACAGTAGAATAGTATAGAATACAGTATATACATATGAGATGAGTAATGCATAGACTAAGATACAGTAGAATAGTATAGAATACAGTATATACATATGAGATGAGTAATGCATAGACTAAGATACAGTAGAATAGTATAGAATACAGTATCTACATATGAGATGAGTAATACATAGAGTAAGATACGGTAGAATAGTATAGAATACAGTATATACATATGAGATGAGTAATGCATAGACTAAGATACAGTAGAATAGTATAGAATACAGTATATACATATGAGATGAGTAATGCATACACTAAGATACAGTAGAATAGTATAGAATACAGTATATAAATATTAGATGAGTAATGCCAGATATTTATAGCTTGGGCCAGATACTTTTCACAACATTTCCAACAGAGACCATCAGGTTGGTCGGCATGATTAGTGATCATACTGTATCTCAAACCTACTGTGACTGTTGAATGTCTGACGACGACCTAACGTTATAATAGTTGGTAGCCGACCTACCAGAATCTGCTGCCTGTCTTTACTTCAAATCAACACATTTATCTGTCTTCTAATGCAGTGGTGTAAAGTACTTCAGTAAAATACTTTAAAGTACAACTTCAGTAGTTTTTGGGGGGAATCTGTCCTTTACTATTTATATTTTAACAACTTTGTTTCATATTCATATTTATTTATATAAGACATCTCTCTTACATTATTTTTGATAAACATATAATTTACTCGAAACCAAGTTTAGCTGTGTTGTTTTCCTCCAAGATGTGAGTTACTGTAGGACTTTAATAATTGTAAGCAGGCCTACAAACCCAAAAGGTTTTAATTTGAGAATGTTCATTTGTATGCCTCAAATATTAAATTATTTTAAAATATGTGATGATTAGTTGAATCAGGTGTGTAAGTGCTGGTAAGAACAAAAGGATGGAGAAACCCTGAGATAAACATAAAACCATATCATTGAAAAGCTCCTCCACCATCTTTACCAGACGTGTTACTGATTACATGTAGGACTACTGATTAGTTTACACTTTGAAAACTGCTGTCTGTCAGCAACTCAGCTCAAGTAGCAGTTCTACTAACTAGTAATATATCATTCCAGGTATTAATTATCTTATTCTGTCCATTAGAATAGATTATTGTTCAGAAATACTTACTTTATTTTTCAATAATTTCCATGTAGTGTTTTCTGCTCTGTCGTCTCAAAATGGATCCTGAACAAAAGAACAACTTTACTTTCTGTTTCAGCTCAGCCGCCTCCCCACCCTGATAATAAAGTGTTATATTGGTATCTTCCACTAGATGGCAGTAAACACCTGCTGTATCTAGACTTTACAACTATGTGTTAGGTTTCATACAGGCAGTGTCCCAGAGGAGAAGTGCTGACCAGGGGTCAGGTCCCCCCTCTCCATGTAATCTGATTCATTATGATCTAGGATCAGGTCCCCCCTCTCCATGTAATCTGATTCATTATGATCTAGGATCAGGTCCCTCCTCTCTATGTAATCTGATTCATTATGATCTAGGATCAGGTCCCCCCTCTCCATGTAATCTGATTCATTATGATCTAGGATCAGGTCCCCCCTCTCCATGTAATCTGATTCATTTTGATCTATGATCAGGTCCCCCTGTCCATGTAATCTGATTCATTATGATCTAGGATCAGGTCCCTCCTCTCCATGTAATCTGATTCATTATGATCTAGGATCAGGTCCCCCCTCTCCATGTAATCTTATTCATTATGATCTAGGATCAGGTCCCCCCTCTCCATGTAATCTTATTCATTATGATCTAGGATCAGGTCCCCCCTCTCCATGTAATCTTATTCATTATGATCTAGGATCAGGTCCCCCTCTCCATGTAATCTGATTCATTATGATCTAGGATCAGGTCCCCCTCTCCATGTAATCTGATTCATTATGATCTAGGATCAGGTCCCCCCTGTCTATGTAATCTGATTCATTATGATCTAGGATCAGGTCCCCCCTCTCCATGTAATCTGATTCATTATGATCTAGGATCAGGTCCCCCTGTCCATGTAATCTGATTCATTATGATCTAGGATCAGGTCCCCCTGTCCATGTAATCTGATTCATTATGATTGTTTTGTCTCATGTCTCTTTATATTCATGTAGCCTGGGTGCCATGTAATCTGATTCATTATGATTGTTTTGTCTCATGTCTCGTTATATTCATGTAGCCTGGGGGCCATGTAATCTGATTCATTATGATTGTGTTGTCTCATGTCTCTTTATATTCATGTAGCCTGGGGGCCATGTAATCTGATTCATTATGATTGTGTTGTCTCATGTCTCTTTATATTCATGTAGCCTGGGGGCCATGTAATCTGATTCATTATGATTGTTTTGTCTCATGTCTCTTTATATTCATGTAGCCTGGGGGCCATGTAATCTGATTCATTATGATTGTTTTGTCTCATGTCTCTTTATATTCATGTAGCCTGGGGGCCATGTAATCTGATTCATTATGATTGTACATAAAACATGTACCTTGTTTTATAACCTTCTTTGTTTCTCAGTGGTACTTCAGTTGTCCTGACAATGCCCACTTCTTTCACACAGTAATGCTCCAGCATCCACTCAGAGATGATGCATCTAATGCATTCCTCAAATACTGCAGAGTTGTTAAGCAAGTCCCTGAGATCGTCCTGTTCAACCACATGTATTAGTTTATTTGTCAGATGAAACCTGAGGGGGCTGTAGTGGGTCATAATGCATCAACATGGTTCTGAGGTCCTCAACAATGTTATTCTGTACCGTAGCTGGGATGCAGTGTTCTTTCCTGGTTTACTAAATAACAAGACAGATATTGTTTTAGAGACGTTCAATTAGCTGCTCAGTGTTGATCTCTGTGTCTTGAACATATTCAGCCTCTGGCAGACTCTCTACATCGCTCATGTCATCTTCAATGGGATCAGTCCCAGTCTCAAATTCATCATGAGGGCAATTCTCATCTATGTTGGCGCTTAAAAGCTCTGTGTGGTTTTGGTAGATGTGTGACCGATAGAAGCTGAAACATCTATTTGTTTTCCCACACCCATTAACTCCACAGGTAGTTAGAACATGTGGTTCATGCTGGTGATAGAGGCCAATATGTGTGAGTAGTCTGGACGAGAATGTTTGCTTGTTGCAAAGTGGACAATTGAATACAGTTGGCATTCTTCAGAAAGACTGTGAACCTTGGAATGATGGGATGGAATCATGGAGATCATTGGTTCTCAGACACTTGCAGATATCATCAAGGGACCAGTCTTCCACAGCCACTCTAATTCAAGTTGACACTAAAAGCAGAAGTGAAATGTATTAGTGTTGAGGCTAAAACAAAACCTATCCCACTCTCTCCAGACAACCACCTTTCCTCCTAATTAGTATTCATGGTTGTTCCATAACGAAGCAGAGCTTGTCAGGAAAGGTGAAGATGTCTGTCTCTTATTTATCTGACTCCATATTTCTTAGTTTGGGACATTATGGGATTCTGCAGTCCCACATTTAAGTGTTGACTCAGATAATATGATGCTCCAAATGGGGCATTATGTTCTTCTTCCATGTCGACCCAAATTGTCCTGTTAGAGTTGTAGGTAAAAGAGCCTATCAGGACAGTTATAATGTCTTCTTGATATAATTGTCCTATTAGAGTTGTAGGTAAAGAGCCTATCAGGGCAGTTATAATGTCTTCCTGATATAATTGTCCTATTAGAGTTGTCAATAAAGAGCCAATCAGGGCAGTTATAATGTCTTCTTGATATAATTGTCCTATTAGAGTTGTCAATAAAGAGCCAATCAGGGCAGTTATAAAGTCTTCTTGATATAATTACATGTTAGGGAGATTTAATCCTCCCTTCTTTGATTGTCAACTAGTTGGTTCATCCTGGTCCTTTTAATAATAGATGAATCATTTTTTCTTAGCTGTTTATATTGACATTACACTGTTTATCTCTGATAATGGCCCTTACTGATCATAGAGCTGTTTATATTGACATTACACTGTTTATCTCTGATAATGGCCCTTGCTGACCATAGAGCTGTTTATAATGACTTTACACTGTTGATCTCTGATAATGGCCCTTACTGATCATAGAGCTGTTTATACTGACATTACACTGTTTATCTCTGATAATGGCCCTTACTGATCATAGAGCTGTCTTTATTGACATTACACTGTTTATCTCTGATAATGGCCCCGGCAGAGCATCCTATTGGAAGCTTAATAGCTCTATATTAAAACATGAGTTGGTCCAGATGGAGATAAACAATGTAATTAAACACTTCAGGAACAACGCTATGAATAACAATTCATACAGTAATAACTGGGAGCTTTTTAAGGTTGGAAAATATGCAAGAAAACATGAGAGTATTGTTGCCAAGACCAGGAGAGCTGAAGAAGAAAGTGTAATTACAAAGATCACCTGTCTTGTTCAAAAGCCTGTTGAAAGTCTTTCAGAGGAGGATAAATCTGTTCTGTTTGATCTACAACACCAGTTGGATGATATGTATAGACTGAAAGCAGACGGAACCTGTGTCAGATGTAGGTAGAAATGGAGGAGGATAAATCTGTTCTGTTTGATCTACAACACCAGTTGGATGATATGTATAGACTGAAAGCAGACGGAACCTGTGTCAGATGTAGGTAGAAATGGAGGAGGATAAATCTGTTCTGTTTGATCTACAACACCAGTTGGATGATATGTATAGACTGAAAGCAGACAGAACCTTTGTCAGATGTAGGTAGAAATGGAGGAGGATGGACAAAATATATCAGATTTTTTTCAGGTTAGAAAAATCCACTCTAAAAATAATACAATTCGGTAATTAAATATGACGGGTCTCATCACAGATGATCCCACATTAATCTCCATCTTTAGTTGCATCTTCTACAGTATTGTGAGGTGTCCTCATCTTCTACAGTATTGTGAGGTGTCCTCATCTTCTACAGTATTGTGAGGTGTCCTCATCTTCTACAGTATTGTGAGGTGTCCTCATCTTCTACAGTATTGTGAGGTGTCCTCATCTTCTACAGTATTGTGAGGTGTCCTCATCTTCTACAGTATTGTGAGGTGTCCTCAACAGTATTGTGAGGTGTCCTCAACTTCTACAGTATTGTGAGGTGTCCTCATCTTCTACAGTATTGTGAGGTGTCCTCATCTTCTACAGTATTGTGAGGTGTCCTCATCTTCTACAGTATTGTGAGGTGTCCTCAACAGTATTGTGAGGTGTCCTCAACTTCTACAGTATTGTGAGGTGTCCTCATCTTCTACAGTATTGTGAGGTGTCCTCATCTTCTACAGTATTGTGAGGTGTCCTCATCTTCTACAGTATTGTGAGGTGTCCTCATCTTCTACAGTATTGTGAGGTGTCCTCATCTTCTACAGTATTGTGAGATGTCCTCAACTCTTTGTTTTGATTGTCTGGGGGATGTGAAATCAGTTGGTGAGGCTGACAGGGAACAGTGTCATGACCCTGTTATAGTTGAACACATCATTTATTCTTTTGAACAACTTAAAAATAATGAGTCTCCTGGGACTGATGGTATATCTGCTGAGTTTTACACAACTGTTTACAGAACAGTTAGTCCCTTTTCTGTGGGTCTTTTCTGAAAGCATTGTAAATAATGCTCTCCTTCCCAGTCTGACTCCAGGTCTGATTACATTGTAAATAATGCTCTCCCTCCCAGTCTGACTCCAGGTCTGATTACATTGTAAATAATGCTCTCCCTCCCAGTCTGACTCCAGGTCTGATTACATGGTAAATAATGCTCTCCCTCCCAGTCTGACTCCAGGTCTGATTACATTGTAAATAATGCTCTCCCTACCAGTCTGACTCCAGGTCTGATTACATTGTAAATTATGCTCTCCCTCCCAGTCTGACTCCAGGTCTGATTACATTGTAAATAATGCTCTCCCTCCCAGTTTGACTCCAGGTCTGATTACATTCATCCATAAGCCTAAGAAAGACTTGCTTCTCCTCGATAATTGGCGTCCAGTCTGTCTGCTCAACGACTACAAATATTAGCTTCTATATTTGCAAAAAGAATGAAAGCGATATTGGACGTAATTACAGAGGAGACCCAATCTGTCTTCATGAGGAATAGACATATGTTACAGACTGTGTGATAGATTATAGAGGAGACCCAATCTGGCTACATGAGGAATAGACATATGTTACAGACTGTGTGATAGACATATGTTACAGACTGTGTGAATCCCTCTATCTGCAATATTCCACTTAAGGAAAATGTAACATACCTTGGGATTACCATTTCTAAGGATCAACAGAAAATATGCTCATTCAATGTGTGTACTTATTATTGAAGAAATAAATGAAAAGAACTTGAACCAATGGTTACAGAGGGATTTATCCTGGAAAGGTTGAGTGTTGCTTTCTAAAGAAGTTATTTCCAGGTCTATTTCCAGATCTACTTCCAGATCTACTTCCAGATCTACTTCCAGATCTACTTCCAGATCTACTTCCAGATCTACTTACAGATCTATTTACAGATCTATTTCCAGATCTACTTCCAGATCTACTTCCAGATCTACTTCCAGATCTACTTCCAGATCTACTTCCAGATCTACTTACAGATCTACTTATAGATCTACTTCCAGATCTACTTCCAGAT
This sequence comes from Oncorhynchus kisutch, assembly GCF_002021735.2. Taxonomy (NCBI): domain Eukaryota; kingdom Metazoa; phylum Chordata; class Actinopteri; order Salmoniformes; family Salmonidae; genus Oncorhynchus; species Oncorhynchus kisutch. The sequence goes on from NW_022262825.1 coordinate 41,830, forward strand.
CTACTTACAGATCTACCTCCAGATCTATTTCCAGATCTACTTCCAGATCTACTTACAGATCTACTTCCAGATCTACTTCCAGATCTACTTCCAGATCTACTTCCAGATCTACTTCCAGATCTATTTCCAGATCTACTTACAGATCTACTTACAGATCTACTTCCAGATCTACTTCCAGATCTATTTCCAGATCTACTTCCAGATCTACCTACAGATCTACTTCCAGATCTACTTCCAGATCTACTTCCAGATCTACTTCCAGATCTACTTCCAGATCTACTGACAGATCTACTGACAGATCTACTTACAGATCTACTTACAGATCTACTTACAGATCTACTTACAGATCTACTTACAGATCTACTTACAGATCTACTTACAGATCTACTTACAGATCTACTTAGTTCCTGAATTAAGTTTTGAGATGATGCTGCAGGATTTAGAGGTAATTTGTGGTTTAGTACATTACCCTGCTTGACTGCTTATTGCATTGCTCCACACCACCACAAGGGGGAGCTAGAGCACTGACTATGCTCTTGGGTTCCAAGGCGATAATTTGTCTAATGTAGCTGACAGTGAATGAATGGGCTGATGTAGCTGACAGTGAATGAATGGGCTGATGTAGCTGACAGTGAATGATTGGGCTGATGTAGCTGACAGTGAATGAATGGGCTGATGTAGCTGACAGTGAATGATTGGGCTGATGTAGCTGACAGTGAATGAATGGGCTGATGTAGCTGACAGTGAATGAATGGGCTGATGTAGCTGACAGTGAATGAATGGGCTGATGTAGCTGACAGTGAATGGATGGGCTGATGTAGCTGACAGTGAATGAATGGGCTGATGTAGCTGACAGTGAATGAATGGGCTGATGTAGCTGACAGTAAATGAATGGGCTGATGTAGCTGACAGTGAATGAATGGGCTGATGTAGCGGACAGTGAATGAATGGTCTGATGTAGCTGACAGTGAATGAATGGGCTGATGTAGCTGACAGTGAATGAATGGACTGATGTAGCTGACAGTGAATGAATGGGCTGATGTAGCTGACAGTGAATGAATGGGCTGATGTAGCTGACAGTGTATGAATGGGCTGATGTAGCTGACAGTGAATGAATGGGCTGATGTAGCTGACAGTGAATGAATGGGCTGATGTAGCTGACAGTGCATGAATGGGCTGATGTAGCGGACAGTGAATGAATGGTCTGATGTAGCTGACAGTGAATGAATGGGCTGATGTAGCTGACAGTGAATGAATGGGCTGATGTAGCTGACAGTGAATGAATGGGCTGATGTAGCTGACAGTGCATGAATGGACTGATGTAGCGGACAGTGAATGAATGGTCTGATGTAGCAGACAGTGAATGAATGGGCTGATGTAGCTGACAGTGAATGAATGGGCTGATGTAGCTGACAGTGAATGAATGGGCTGATGTAGCTGACAGTGAATGAATGGGCTGATGTAGCTGACAGTGAATGAATGGGCTGATGTAGCTGACAGTGAATGAATGGGCTGATGTAGCTGACAGTGAATGAATGGGCTGATGTAGCTGACAGTGAATGAATGGGCTGATGTAGCTGACAGTACATGAATGGGCTGATGTAGCTGACAGTGAATGAATGGGCTGTAGACACTAGGAGGTGTCTACATGGTCTGATAAACACTCCTAACAACCAGACCACTAGGAGGTGTCCACATGGTCTGATAAACACTCCTAACGACCAGACCACTAGGAGGTGTCCACATGGTCTGATGAACACTCCTAACAACCCCACCACTAGGAGGTGCCTACATGGTCTGATAAACACTCCTAACAACCCCACACTAGGAGGTGTCCACATGGTCTGATAAACACTCCTAACAACCAGACCACTAGGAGGTGTCCACATGGTCTGATAAACACTCCTAACAACCAGACCACTAGGAGGTGTCCACATGGTCTGATAAACACTCCTAACAACCCCACCACTAGGAGGTGTCCACATGGTCTGATAAACACTCCTAACAACCCCACCACTAGGAGGTGTCCACATGGTCTGATAAACACTCCTAACAACCCCACCACTAGGAGGTGTCCACATGGTCTGATAAACCCTCCTAACAACCCCACCACTAGGAGGTGTCCACATGGTCTGATAAACACTCCTAACAACCCCACCACTAGGTGTCCACATGGTCTGATAAACACTCCTAACAACCCCACCACTAGGAGGTGTCCACATGGTCTGATAAACACTCCTAACAACCAGACCACTAGGAGGTGTCCACATGGTCTGATTAACACTCCTAACGACCAGACCACTAGGAGGTGTCCACATGGTCTGATAAACACTCCTAACGACCAGACCACTAGTAGGTGTCCACATGGTCTGATGAACACTCCTAACAACCCCAACACTAGGAGGTGTCTACATGGTCTGATAAACACTCCTAACAACCCAACCACTAGGAGGTGTCCACATGGTCTGACAAAACACTCCTAACGACCAGACCACTAGGAGGTGTCCACATGGTCTGATGAACACTCCTAACAACCCCACCACTAGGAGGTGTCTACATGGTCTGATAAACACTCCTAACAACCCCACACTAGGAGGTGTCCACATGGTCTGATAAACACTCCTAACAACCAGACCACTAGGAGGTGTCCACATGGTCTGATAAACACTCCTAACAACCAGACCACTAGGAGGTGTCCACATGGTCTGATAAACACTCCTAACAACCCCACCACTAGGAGGTGTCCACATGGTCTGATAAACACACCTAACAACCCCACCACTAGGAGGTGTCCACATGGTCTGATAAACACTCCTAACAACCCCACCACTAGGAGGTGTCCACATGGTCTGATTAACACTCCTAACAACCCCACCACTAGGAGGTGTCCACATGGTCTGATAAACACTCCTAACAACCCCACCACTAGGAGGTGTCCACATGGTCTGATAAACAGTCCTAACAACCCCACCACTAGGAGGTGTCCACATGCTCTGATTAACACTCCTAACAACCAGACCACTAGGAGGTGTCCACATGGTCTGATAAACACTCCTAACAACCAGACCACTAGGAGGTGTCCACATGGTCTGATGAACACTCCTAACGACCAGACAACTAGGAGGTGTCCACATGGTCTGATGAACACTCCTAACAACCAGACCACTAGGAGGTGTCCACATGGTCTGATAAACACTCCTAACAACCAGACCACTAGGAGGTGTCCACATGGTCTGATGAACACTCCCAACGACCAGACCACTAGGAGGTGTCCACATGGTCTGATAAACACTCCTAACGACCAGACCACTAGTAGGTGTCCACATGGTCTGATGAACACTCCTAACAACCCCACCACTAGGAGGTGTCTACATGGTCTGATAAACACTCCTAACAACCCAACCACTAGGAGGTGTCCACATGGTCTGATAAACACTCCTAACGACCAGACCACTAGGAGGTGTCCACATGGTCTGATGAACACTCCTAACAACCCCACCACTAGGAGGTGTCTACATGGTCTGATAAACACTCCTAACAACCCCACACTAGGAGGTGTCCACATGGTCTGATAAACACTCCTAACAACCAGACCACTAGGAGGTGTCCACATGGTCTGATAAACACTCCTAACAACCAGACCACTAGGAGGTGTCCACATGGTCTGATAAACACTCCTAACAACCCCACCACTAGGAGGTGTCCACATGGTCTGATAAACACTCCTAACAACCCCACCACTAGGAGGTGTCCACATGGTCTGATAAACACTCCTAACAACCCCACCACTAGGAGGTGTCCACATGGTCTGATAAACCCTCCTAACAACCCCACCACTAGGAGGTGTCCACATGGTCTGATAAACACTCCTAACAACCCCACCACTAGGTGTCCACATGGTCTGATAAACACTCCTAACAACCCCACCACTAGGAGGTGTCCACATGGTCTGATAAACACTCCTAACAACCCCACCACTAGGAGGTGTCCACATGCTCTGATTAACACTCCTAACAACCAGACCACTAGGAGGTGTCCACATGGTCTGATAAACACTCCTAACAACCAGACCACTAGGAGGTGTCCACATGGTCTGATGAACACTCCTAACGACCAGACCACTAGGAGGTGTCCACATGGTCTGATAAACACTCCTAACGACCAGACCACTAGTAGGTGTCCACATGGTCTGATGAACACTCCTAACAACCCCAACACTAGGAGGTGTCTACATGGTCTGATAAACACTCCTAACAACCCAACCACTAGGAGGTGTCCACATGGTCTGATAAACACTCCTAACGACCAGACCACTAGGAGGTGTCCACATGGTCTGATGAACACTCCTAACAACCCCACCACTAGGAGGTGTCTACATGGTCTGATAAACACTCCTAACAACCCCACACTAGGAGGTGTCCACATGGTCTGATAAACACTCCTAACAACCAGACCACTAGGAGGTGTCCACATGGTCTGATAAACACTCCTAACAACCAGACCACTAGGAGGTGTCCACATGGTCTGATAAACACTCCTAACAACCCCACCACTAGGAGGTGTCCACATGGTCTGATAAACACTCCTAACAATCCCACCACTAGGAGGTGTCCACATGCTCTGATTAACACTCCTAACGACCAGACCACTAGGAGGTGTAAACATGGTCTGATTAACACTCCTAACAACCCCACCACTAGGAGGTGTCCACATGGTCTGATAAACACTCCTAACAACCCCACCACTAGGAGGTGTCCACATGGTCTGATAAACACTCCTAACAACCCCACCACTAGGAGGTGTCCACATGGTCTGAAAAACACTCCTAACAACCCGACCACCAGGAGGTGTCCACATGGTCGGATTAACACTCCTAACAACCCGACCACTAGGAGGTGTCCACATGGTCTGATAAACACTCCTAACAACCCCACCACTAGGAGGTGTCCACATGCTCTGATTAACACTCCTAACAACCAGACCACTAGGAGGTGTCCACATGGTCTGATAAACACTCCTAACAACCAGACCACTAGGAGGTGTCCACATGGTCTGATGAACACTCCTAACGACCAGACCACTAGGAGGTGTCCACATGGTCTGATGAACACTCCTAACGACCAGACCACTAGGAGGTGTCCACATGGTCTGATAAACACTCCTAATGACCAGACCACTAGTAGGTGTCCACATGGTCTGATGAACACTCCTAACAACCCCACCACTAGGAGGTGTCTATATGGTCTGATTAACACTCCTAACAACCCAACCACTAGGAGGTGTCCACATGGTCTGATAAACACTCCTAACGACCAGACCACTAGGAGGTGTCCACATGGTCTGATGAACACTCCTAACAACCCCACCACTAGGAGGTGTCTACATGGTCTGATAAACACTCCTAATAACCCCACACTAGGAGGTGTCCACATGGTCTGATGAACACTCCTAACAACCCCACCACTAGGAGGTGTCTACATGGTCTGATAAACACTCCTAATAACCCCACACTAGGAGGTGTCCACATGGTCTGATAAACACTCCTAACAACCAGACCACTAGGAGGTGTCCACATGGTCTGATAAACACTCCTAACAACCAGACCACTAGGAGGTGTCCACATGGTCTGATAAACACTCCTAACAACCCCACCACTAGGAGGTGTCCACATGGTCTGATAAACACACCTAACAACCCCACCACTAGGAGGTGTCCACATGGTCTGATAAACACTCCTAACAACCCCACCACTAGGAGGTGTCCACATGGTCTGATTAACACTCCTAACAACCCCACCACTAGGAGGTGTCCACATGGTCTGATAAACACTCCTAACAACCCCACCACTAGGAGGTGTCCACATGGTCTGATAAACACTCCTAACAACCCCACCACTAGGAGGTGTCCACATGCTCTGATTAACACTCCTAACAACCAGACCACTAGGAGGTGTCCACATGGTCTGATAAACACTCCTAACAACCAGACCACTAGGAGGTGTCCACATGGTCTGATGAACACTCCTAACGACCAGACCACTAGGAGGTGTCCACATGGTCTGATGAACACTCCTAACGACCAGACCACTAGGAGGTGTCCACATGGTCTGATAAACACTCCTAACGACCAGACCACTAGTAGGTGTCCACATGGTCTGATGAACACTCCTAACAACCCCACCACTAGGAGGTGTCTATATGGTCTGATTAACACTCCTAACAACCCAACCACTAGGAGGTGTCCACATGGTCTGATAAACACTCCTAACGACCAGACCACTAGGAGGTGTCCACATGGTCTGATGAACACTCCTAACAACCCCACCACTAGGAGGTGTCTACATGGTCTGATAAACACTCCTAATAACCCCACACTAGGAGGTGTCCACATGGTCTGATGAACACTCCTAACAACCCCACCACTAGGAGGTGTCTACATGGTCTGATAAACACTCCTAATAACCCCACACTAGGAGGTGTCCACATGGTCTGATAAACACTCCTAACAACCAGACCACTAGGAGGTGTCCACATGGTCTGATAAACACTCCTAACAACCAGACCACTAGGAGGTGTCCACATGGTCTGATAAACACTCCTAACAACCCCACCACTAGGAGGTGTCCACATGGTCTGATAAACACACCTAACAACCCCACCACTAGGAGGTGTCCACATGGTCTGATAAACACTCCTAACAACCCCACCACTAGGAGGTGTCCACATGGTCTGATTAACACTCCTAACAACCCCACCACTAGGAGGTGTCCACATGGTCTGATAAACACTCCTAACAACCCCACCACTAGGAGGTGTCCACATGGTCTGATAAACACTCCTAACAACCCCACCACTAGGAGGTGTCCACATGCTCTGATTAACACTCCTAACAACCAGACCACTAGGAGGTGTCCACATGGTCTGATAAACACTCCTAACAACCAGACCACTAGGAGGTGTCCACATGGTCTGATGAACACTCCTAACGACCAGACAACTAGGAGGTGTCCACATGGTCTGATGAACACTCCTAACGACCAGACCACTAGGAGGTGTCCACATGGTCTGATAAACACTCCTAACAACCCCACCACTAGGAGGTGTCCACATGCTCTGATTAACACTCCTAACAACCAGACCACTAGGAGGTGTCCACATGGTCTGATAAACACTCCTAACAACCAGACCACTAGGAGGTGTCCACATGGTCTGATGAACACTCCTAACGACCAGACCACTAGGAGGTGTCCACATGGTCTGATGAACACTCCTAACGACCAGACCACTAGGAGGTGTCCACATGGTCTGATAAACACTCCTAATGACCAGACCACTAGTAGGTGTCCACATGGTCTGATGAACACTCCTAACAACCCCACCACTAGGAGGTGTCTATATGGTCTGATGAACACTCCTAACAACCCCACCACTAGGAGGTGTCTACATGGTCTGATAAACACTCCTAATAACCCCACACTAGGAGGTGTCCACATGGTCTGATAAACACTCCTAACAACCAGACCACTAGGAGGTGTCCACATGGTCTGATAAACACTCCTAACAACCAGACCACTAGGAGGTGTCCACATGGTCTGATAAACACTCCTAACAACCCCACCACTAGGAGGTGTCCACATGGTCTGATAAACACACCTAACAACCCCACCACTAGGAGGTGTCCACATGGTCTGATAAACACTCCTAACAACCCCACCACTAGGAGGTGTCCACATGGTCTGATTAACACTCCTAACAACCCCACCACTAGGAGGTGTCCACATGGTCTGATAAACACTCCTAACAACCCCACCACTAGGAGGTGTCCACATGGTCTGATAAACACTCCTAACAACCCCACCACTAGGAGGTGTCCACATGCTCTGATTAACACTCCTAACAACCAGACCACTAGGAGGTGTCCACATGGTCTGATAAACACTCCTAACAACCAGACCACTAGGAGGTGTCCACATGGTCTGATGAACACTCCTAACGACCAGACAACTAGGAGGTGTCCACATGGTCTGATGAACACTCCTAACGACCAGACCACTAGGAGGTGTCCACATGGTCTGATAAACACTCCTAACAACCCCACCACTAGGAGGTGTCCACATGCTCTGATTAACACTCCTAACAACCAGACCACTAGGAGGTGTCCACATGGTCTGATAAACACTCCTAACAACCAGACCACTAGGAGGTGTCCACATGGTCTGATGAACACTCCTAACGACCAGACCACTAGGAGGTGTCCACATGGTCTGATGAACACTCCTAACGACCAGACCACTAGGAGGTGTCCACATGGTCTGATAAACACTCCTAACGACCAGACCACTAGTAGGTGTCCACATGGTCTGATGAACACTCCTAACAACCCCACCACTAGGAGGTGTCTATATGGTCTGATTAACACTCCTAACAACCCAACCACTAGGAGGTGTCCACATGGTCTGATAAACACTCCTAACGACCAGACCACTAGGAGGTGTCCACATGGTCTGATGAACACTCCTAACAACCCCACCACTAGGAGGTGTCTACATGGTCTGATAAACACTCCTAATAACCCCACACTAGGAGGTGTCCACATGGTCTGATGAACACTCCTAACAACCCCACCACTAGGAGGTGTCTACATGGTCTGATAAACACTCCTAATAACCCCACACTAGGAGGTGTCCACATGGTCTGATAAACACTCCTAACAACCAGACCACTAGGAGGTGTCCACATGGTCTGATAAACACTCCTAACAACCAGACCACTAGGAGGTGTCCACATGGTCTGATAAACACTCCTAACAACCCCACCACTAGGAGGTGTCCACATGGTCTGATAAACACACCTAACAACCCCACCACTAGGAGGTGTCCACATGGTCTGATAAACACTCCTAACAACCCCACCACTAGGAGGTGTCCACATGGTCTGATTAACACTCCTAACAACCCCACCACTAGGAGGTGTCCACATGGTCTGATAAACACTCCTAACAACCCCACCACTAGGAGGTGTCCACATGGTCTGATAAACACTCCTAACAACCCCACCACTAGGAGGTGTCCACATGCTCTGATTAACACTCCTAACAACCAGACCACTAGGAGGTGTCCACATGGTCTGATAAACACTCCTAACAACCAGACCACTAGGAGGTGTCCACATGGTCTGATGAACACTCCTAACGACCAGACAACTAGGAGGTGTCCACATGGTCTGATGAACACTCCTAACGACCAGACCACTAGGAGGTGTCCACATGGTCTGATAAACACTCCTAACAACCCCACAAATAGGAGGTGTCCACATGGTCTGAAAAACACTCCTAATAACCCCACACTAGGAGGTGTCCACATGGTCTGATGAACACTCCTAACAACCCCACCACTAGGAGGTGTCTACATGGTCTGATAAACACTCCTAATAACCCCACACTAGGAGGTGTCCACATGGTCTGATAAACACTCCTAACAACCAGACCACTAGGAGGTGTCCACATGGTCTGATAAACACTCCTAACAACCAGACCACTAGGAGGTGTCCACATGGTCTGATAAACACTCCTAACAACCCCACCACTAGGAGGTGTCCACATGGTCTGATAAACACACCTAACAACCCCACCACTAGGAGGTGTCCACATGGTCTGATAAACACTCCTAACAACCCCACCACTAGGAGGTGTCCACATGGTCTGATTAACACTCCTAACAACCCCACCACTAGGAGGTGTCCACATGGTCTGATAAACACTCCTAACAACCCCACCACTAGGAGGTGTCCACATGGTCTGATAAACACTCCTAACAACCCCACCACTAGGAGGTGTCCACATGCTCTGATTAACACTCCTAACAACCAGACCACTAGGAGGTGTCCACATGGTCTGATAAACACTCCTAACAACCAGACCACTAGGAGGTGTCCACATGGTCTGATGAACACTCCTAACGACCAGACCACTAGGAGGTGTCCACATGGTCTGATGAACACTCCTAACGACCAGACCACTAGGAGGTGTCCACATGGTCTGATAAACACTCCTAACGACCAGACCACTAGTAGGTGTCCACATGGTCTGATGAACACTCCTAACAACCCCACCACTAGGAGGTGTCTATATGGTCTGATTAACACTCCTAACAACCCAACCACTAGGAGGTGTCCACATGGTCTGATAAACACTCCTAACGACCAGACCACTAGGAGGTGTCCACATGGTCTGATGAACACTCCTAACAACCCCACCACTAGGAGGTGTCTACATGGTCTGATAAACACTCCTAATAACCCCACACTAGGAGGTGTCCACATGGTCTGATGAACACTCCTAACAACCCCACCACTAGGAGGTGTCTACATGGTCTGATAAACACTCCTAATAACCCCACACTAGGAGGTGTCCACATGGTCTGATAAACACTCCTAACAACCAGACCACTAGGAGGTGTCCACATGGTCTGATAAACACTCCTAACAACCAGACCACTAGGAGGTGTCCACATGGTCTGATAAACACTCCTAACAACCCCACCACTAGGAGGTGTCCACATGGTCTGATAAACACACCTAACAACCCCACCACTAGGAGGTGTCCACATGGTCTGATAAACACTCCTAACAACCCCACCACTAGGAGGTGTCCACATGGTCTGATTAACACTCCTAACAACCCCACCACTAGGAGGTGTCCACATGGTCTGATAAACACTCCTAACAACCCCACCACTAGGAGGTGTCCACATGGTCTGATAAACACTCCTAACAACCCCACCACTAGGAGGTGTCCACATGCTCTGATTAACACTCCTAACAACCAGACCACTAGGAGGTGTCCACATGGTCTGATAAACACTCCTAACAACCAGACCACTAGGAGGTGTCCACATGGTCTGATGAACACTCCTAACGACCAGACAACTAGGAGGTGTCCACATGGTCTGATGAACACTCCTAACGACCAGACCACTAGGAGGTGTCCACATGGTCTGATAAACACTCCTAACAACCCCACAAATAGGAGGTGTCCACATGGTCTGAAAAACACTCCTAACAACCCGACCACCAGGAGGTGTCCACATGGTCGAATTAACACTCCTAACAACCCGACCACTAGGAGGTGTCCACATGGTCTGATAAACACTCCTAACAACCCCACCACTAGGAGGTGTCCACATGCTCTGATGAACACTCCTAACAACCAGACCGCTAGGAGGTGTCCACATGGTCTGATAAACACTCCTAACAACCAGACCACTAGGAGGTGTCCACATGGTCTGATGAACACTCCTAACGACCAGACCACTAGGAGGTGTCCACATGGTCTGATGAACACTCCTAACGACCAGACCACTAGGAGGTGTCCACATGGTCTGATAAACACTCCTAACGACCAGACCACTAGTAGGTGTCCACATGGTCTGATGAACACTCCTAACAACCCCACCACTAGGAGGTGTCTACATGGTCTGATTAACACTCCTAACAACCCAACCACTAGGAGGTGTCCACATGGTCTGATAAACACTCCTAACAACCCCACCACTAGGAGGTGTCCACATGGTCTGATAAACACACCTAACAACCCCACCACTAGGAGGTGTCCACATGGTCTGATAAACACTCCTAACAACCCCACCACTAGGAGGTGTCCACATGGTCTGATTAACACTCCTAACAACCCCACCACTAGGAGGTGTCCACATGGTCTGATAAACACTCCTAACAACCCCACCACTAGGAGGTGTCCACATGGTCTGATAAACACTCCTAACAACCCCACCACTAGGAGGTGTCCACATGCTCTGATTAACACTCCTAACAACCAGACCACTAGGAGGTGTCCACATGGTCTGATAAACACTCCTAACAACCAGACCACTAGGAGGTGTCCACATGGTCTGATGAACACTCCTAACGACCAGACAACTAGGAGGTGTCCACATGGTCTGATGAACACTCCTAACGACCAGACCACTAGGAGGTGTCCACATGGTCTGATAAACACTCCTAACAACCCCACCACTAGGAGGTGTCCACATGCTCTGATTAACACTCCTAACAACCAGACCACTAGGAGGTGTCCACATGGTCTGATAAACACTCCTAACAACCAGACCACTAGGAGGTGTCCACATGGTCTGATGAACACTCCTAACGACCAGACCACTAGGAGGTGTCCACATGGTCTGATGAACACTCCTAACGACCAGACCACTAGGAGGTGTCCACATGGTCTGATAAACACTCCTAACGACCAGACCACTAGTAGGTGTCCACATGGTCTGATGAACACTCCTAACAACCCCACCACTAGGAGGTGTCTATATGGTCTGATTAACACTCCTAACAACCCAACCACTAGGAGGTGTCCACATGGTCTGATAAACACTCCTAACGACCAGACCACTAGGAGGTGTCCACATGGTCTGATGAACACTCCTAACAACCCCACCACTAGGAGGTGTCTACATGGTCTGATAAACACTCCTAATAACCCCACACTAGGAGGTGTCCACATGGTCTGATGAACACTCCTAACAACCCCACCACTAGGAGGTGTCTACATGGTCTGATAAACACTCCTAATAACCCCACACTAGGAGGTGTCCACATGGTCTGATAAACACTCCTAACAACCAGACCACTAGGAGGTGTCCACATGGTCTGATAAACACTCCTAACAACCAGACCACTAGGAGGTGTCCACATGGTCTGATAAACACTCCTAACAACCCCACCACTAGGAGGTGTCCACATGGTCTGATAAACACACCTAACAACCCCACCACTAGGAGGTGTCCACATGGTCTGATAAACACTCCTAACAACCCCACCACTAGGAGGTGTCCACATGGTCTGATTAACACTCCTAACAACCCCACCACTAGGAGGTGTCCACATGGTCTGATAAACACTCCTAACAACCCCACCACTAGGAGGTGTCCACATGGTCTGATAAACACTCCTAACAACCCCACCACTAGGAGGTGTCCACATGCTCTGATTAACACTCCTAACAACCAGACCACTAGGAGGTGTCCACATGGTCTGATAAACACTCCTAACAACCAGACCACTAGGAGGTGTCCACATGGTCTGATGAACACTCCTAACGACCAGACAACTAGGAGGTGTCCACATGGTCTGATGAACACTCCTAACGACCAGACCACTAGGAGGTGTCCACATGGTCTGATAAAACACTCCTAACAACCCCACAAATAGGAGGTGTCCACATGGTCTGAAAAACACTCCTAATAACCCCACACTAGGAGGTGTCCACATGGTCTGATGAACACTCCTAACAACCCCACCACTAGGAGGTGTCTACATGGTCTGATAAACACTCCTAATAACCCCACACTAGGAGGTGTCCACATGGTCTGATAAACACTCCTAACAACCAGACCACTAGGAGGTGTCCACATGGTCTGATAAACACTCCTAACAACCAGACCACTAGGAGGTGTCCACATGGTCTGATAAACACTCCTAACAACCCCACCACTAGGAGGTGTCCACATGGTCTGATAAACACACCTAACAACCCCACCACTAGGAGGTGTCCACATGGTCTGATAAACACTCCTAACAACCCCACCACTAGGAGGTGTCCACATGGTCTGATTAACACTCCTAACAACCCCACCACTAGGAGGTGTCCACATGGTCTGATAAACACTCCTAACAACCCCACCACTAGGAGGTGTCCACATGGTCTGATAAACACTCCTAACAACCCCACCACTAGGAGGTGTCCACATGCTCTGATTAACACTCCTAACAACCAGACCACTAGGAGGTGTCCACATGGTCTGATAAACACTCCTAACAACCAGACCACTAGGAGGTGTCCACATGGTCTGATGAACACTCCTAACGACCAGACCACTAGGAGGTGTCCACATGGTCTGATGAACACTCCTAACGACCAGACCACTAGGAGGTGTCCACATGGTCTGATAAACACTCCTAACGACCAGACCACTAGTAGGTGTCCACATGGTCTGATGAACACTCCTAACAACCCCACCACTAGGAGGTGTCTATATGGTCTGATTAACACTCCTAACAACCCAACCACTAGGAGGTGTCCACATGGTCTGATAAACACTCCTAACGACCAGACCACTAGGAGGTGTCCACATGGTCTGATGAACACTCCTAACAACCCCACCACTAGGAGGTGTCTACATGGTCTGATAAACACTCCTAATAACCCCACACTAGGAGGTGTCCACATGGTCTGATGAACACTCCTAACAACCCCACCACTAGGAGGTGTCTACATGGTCTGATAAACACTCCTAATAACCCCACACTAGGAGGTGTCCACATGGTCTGATAAACACTCCTAACAACCAGACCACTAGGAGGTGTCCACATGGTCTGATAAACACTCCTAACAACCAGACCACTAGGAGGTGTCCACATGGTCTGATAAACACTCCTAACAACCCCACCACTAGGAGGTGTCCACATGGTCTGATAAACACACCTAACAACCCCACCACTAGGAGGTGTCCACATGGTCTGATAAACACTCCTAACAACCCCACCACTAGGAGGTGTCCACATGGTCTGATTAACACTCCTAACAACCCCACCACTAGGAGGTGTCCACATGGTCTGATAAACACTCCTAACAACCCCACCACTAGGAGGTGTCCACATGGTCTGATAAACACTCCTAACAACCCCACCACTAGGAGGTGTCCACATGCTCTGATTAACACTCCTAACAACCAGACCACTAGGAGGTGTCCACATGGTCTGATAAACACTCCTAACAACCAGACCACTAGGAGGTGTCCACATGGTCTGATGAACACTCCTAACGACCAGACAACTAGGAGGTGTCCACATGGTCTGATGAACACTCCTAACGACCAGACCACTAGGAGGTGTCCACATGGTCTGATAAACACTCCTAACAACCCCACAAATAGGAGGTGTCCACATGGTCTGAAAAACACTCCTAACAACCCGACCACCAGGAGGTGTCCACATGGTCGAATTAACACCTCCTAACAACCCGACCACTAGGAGGTGTCCACATGGTCTGATAAACACTCCTAACAACCCCACCACTAGGAGGTGTCCACATGCTCTGATGAACACTCCTAACAACCAGACCGCTAGGAGGTGTCCACATGGTCTGATAAACACTCCTAACAACCAGACCACTAGGAGGTGTCCACATGGTCTGATGAACACTCCTAACGACCAGACCACTAGGAGGTGTCCACATGGTCTGATGAACACTCCTAACGACCAGACCACTAGGAGGTGTCCACATGGTCTGATAAACACTCCTAACGACCAGACCACTAGTAGGTGTCCACATGGTCTGATGAACACTCCTAACAACCCCACCACTAGGAGGTGTCTACATGGTCTGATTAACACTCCTAACAACCCAACCACTAGGAGGTGTCCACATGGTCTGATAAACACTCCTAACGACCAGACCACTAGGAGGTGTCCACATGGTCTGATGAACACTCCTAACAACCCCACCACTAGGAGGTGTCTACATGGTCTGATAAACACTCCTAATAACCCCACACTAGGAGGTGTCCACATGGTCTGATGAACACTCCTAACAACCCCACCACTAGGAGGTGTCTACATGGTCTGATAAACACTCCTAATAACCCCACACTAGGAGGTGTCCACATGGTCTGATAAACACTCCTAACAACCAGACCACTAGGAGGTGTCCACATGGTCTGATAAACACTCCTAACAACCAGACCACTAGGAGGTGTCCACATGGTCTGATAAACACTCCTAACAACCCCACCACTAGGAGGTGTCCACATGGTCTGATAAACACACCTAACAACCCCACCACTAGGAGGTGTCCACATGGTCTGATAAACACTCCTAACAACCCCACCACTAGGAGGTGTCCACATGGTCTGATTAACACTCCTAACAACCCCACCACTAGGAGGTGTCCACATGGTCTGATAAACACTCCTAACAACCCCACCACTAGGAGGTGTCCACATGGTCTGATAAACACTCCTAACAACCCCACCACTAGGAGGTGTCCACATGCTCTGAT
The DNA here is from genome assembly GCF_002021735.2 of Oncorhynchus kisutch. Classification (NCBI taxonomy): domain Eukaryota; kingdom Metazoa; phylum Chordata; class Actinopteri; order Salmoniformes; family Salmonidae; genus Oncorhynchus; species Oncorhynchus kisutch. The sequence continues at coordinate 57,910 of NW_022262825.1, forward strand.
TAACACTCCTAACAACCAGACCGCTAGGAGGTGTCCACATGGTCTGATAAACACTCCTAACAACCAGACCACTAGGAGGTGTCCACATGGTCTGATGAACACTCCTAACGACCAGACCACTAGGAGGTGTCCACATGGTCTGATGAACACTCCTAACGACCAGACCACTAGGAGGTGTCCACATGGTCTGATAAACACTCCTAACGACCAGACCACTAGTAGGTGTCCACATGGTCTGATGAACACTCCTAACAACCCCACCACTAGGAGGTGTCTACATGGTCTGATTAACACTCCTAACAACCCAACCACTAGGAGGGGTCCACATGGTCTGATAAACACTCCTAACGACCAGACCACTAGGAGGTGTCCACATGGTCTGATGAACACTCCTAACAACCCCACCACTAGGAGGTGTCTACATGGTCTGATAAACACTCCTAATAACCCCACACTAGGAGGTGTCCACATGATCTGGATGAACACTCCTAACAACCCCACCACTAGGAGGTGTCTACATGGTCTGATAAACACTCCTAATAACCCCACACTAGGAGGTGTCCACATGGTCTGATAAACACTCCTAACAACCAGACCACTAGGAGGTGTCCACATGGTCTGATAACACTCCTAACAACCAGACCACTAGGAGGTTTCCACATGGTCTGTAACACTCCTAACAACCCCACCACTACGGAGGTGTCCCACATGGTCTGATTAAACACACCTAACAACCCCACCACTAGGAGGTTTCCACATGTCTGATAAACACTCCTAACAACCCAACCACTAGGAGGTGTCCACATGGTCTGATTAAAAACTCCTAACAACCCCACCACTAGGAGTGTCCACATGGGTCTGATAAACCACTCCTAACAACCCCACCACTAGGAGGTGTCCACATGTGTCTGAAAAAACACTCCTAACACCCGACCACCAGGAGGTGTCCACATGGTCGGATTAACACTCCTAACAACCCGACCACAGGAGGTTGTCCACATGGTCTGATAAACACTCCTAACAACCCCACCACTAGGAGGTGTCCACATGCTCTGATTAACACTCCTAAACAACCAGACCACATGAGGTGTCCACATGGTCTGATAAACACTCCTAACAACCAGACCACTAGGAGGTGTCCACATGGTCTGATGAACACTCCTAACGACCAGACCACTAGGAGGTGTCCACATGGTCTGATGAACACTCCTAACGACCAGACCACTAGGAGGTGTCCACATGGTCTGATAAACACTCCTAATGACCAGACCACTAGTAGGTGTCCACATGGTCTGATGAACACTCCTAACAACCCCACCACTAGGAGGTGTCTATATGGTCTGATTAACACTCCTAACAACCCAACCACTAGGAGGTGTCCACATGGTCTGATAAACACTCCTAACGACCAGACCACTAGGAGGTGTCCACATGGTCTGATGAACACTCCTAACAACCCCACCACTAGGAGGTGTCTACATGGTCTGATAAACACTCCTAATAACCCCACACTAGGAGGTGTCCACATGGTCTGATGAACACTCCTAACAACCCCACCACTAGGAGGTGTCTACATGGTCTGATAAACACTCCTAATAACCCCACACTAGGAGGTGTCCACATGGTCTGATAAACACTCCTAACAACCAGACCACTAGGAGGTGTCCACATGGTCTGATAAACACTCCTAACAACCAGACCACTAGGAGGTGTCCACATGGTCTGATAAACACTCCTAACAACCCCACCACTAGGAGGTGTCCACATGGTCTGATAAACACACCTAACAACCCCCACCACTAGGAGGTGTCCACATGGTCTGATAAACACTCCTAACAAACCCCACCACTAGGAGGTGTCCACATGGTCTGATTAACACTCCTAACAACCCCACCACTAGGAGGTGTCCACATGGTCTGATAAACACTCCTAACAACCCCACCACTAGGAGGTGTCCACATGGTCTGATAAACACTCCTAACAACCCCACCACTAGGAGGTGTCCACATGCTCTGATTAACACTCCTAACAACCAGACCACTAGGAGGTGTCCACATGGTCTGATAAACACTCCTAACAACCAGACCACTAGGAGGTGTCCACATGGTCTGATGAACACTCCTAACGACCAGACCACTAGGAGGTGTCCACATGGTCTGATGAACACTCCTAACGACCAGACCACTAGGAGGTGTCCACATGGTCTGATAAACACTCCTAACGACCAGACCACTAGTAGGTGTCCACATGGTCTGATGAACACTCCTAACAACCCCACCACTAGGAGGTGTCTATATGGTCTGATTAACACTCCTAACAACCCAACCACTAGGAGGTGTCCACATGGTCTGATAAACACTCCTAACGACCAGACCACTAGGAGGTGTCCACATGGTCTGATGAACACTCCTAACAACCCCACCACTAGGAGGTGTCTACATGGTCTGATAAACACTCCTAATAACCCCACACTAGGAGGTGTCCACATGGTCTGATGAACACTCCTAACAACCCCACCACTAGGAGGTGTCTACATGGTCTGATAAACACTCCTAATAACCCCACACTAGGAGGTGTCCACATGGTCTGATAAACACTCCTAACAACCAGACACCACTAGGAGGTTGTCCACATGGTCTGATAAACACTCCTAACAACCAGACCACTAGGAGGTGTCCACATGGTCTGATAAACACTCCTAACAACCCACCACTAGGAGGTGTCCACATGGTCTGATAAACACACCTAACAACCCCACCACTAGGAGGTGTCCACATGGTCTGATAAACACTCCTAACAACCCCACCACTAGGAGGTGTCCACATGGTCTGATTAAACACTCCTAACAACCCCACCACTAGGAGGTGTCCACATGGTCTGATAAACACTCCTAACAACCCCAACCACTAGAGGTGTCCCACATGTCTGATAACACTCCTAACAACCCAACCGCTAGGAGGTGTCCACATGGCTCTGATTAACACTCCAACAACCAGACCACTAGGAGGTGTCCACATGGTCTGATAAACACTCCTAAACACCAGACCACTAGGAGGTGTCCACATGGTCTGATGAACACTCCCTAACGACCAGACCACTAGGAGGTGTCCACATGGTCTGATGAACACTTCCTAACGACCAGACCACTAGGAGGTGTCCACATGGTCTGATAAAACACTCCTAACGACCAACACTAGTAGGTGTCCACATGGTCTGATGAACACTCCCTAACAACCCCACCACTAGGAGGTGTCTACATGGTCTGATTAACACTCCTAACAACCCAACCACAGGAGGTGTCCCACATGGGCTGATAAACACTCTAACGACCAGACCACTAGGAGGTGTCCACATGGTCTGAGAACACTCCTAACAACCCCACACTAGGATGTGTCTACATGGTCTGATAAACACTCCCTAATAACCCCACACTAGGAGTGTCCACATGATCTGATGAACACTCCTAACAACCCCACCACTAGGAAGGTGTCTACATGGTCTGATTAAACACTCCTAATAACCCCACACTAGGAGGTGTCCACATGGTCTGATAAAACACTCCTAAACAACCAGACCACTAGGAGGTGTCCACATGGTTGATAAAACACTCCTAACAACCAGACCACTAGGAGGTGTCCACATGGTCTGATAAACACTCCTAACAACCCCCACCACTAGGAGGTGTCCACATGGTCTGATAAAACACACCTAAACAACCCCACCACTAGGAGGTGTCCACATGGTCTGATAAACACTCCTAACAACCCCACCACTAGGAGGTGTCCACATGGTTCTGATTAACACTCCTAACAACCCCACCACTAGGAGGTGTCCACATGGTCTGATAAACACTCCTAACAACCCCACCACTAGGAGGTGTCCACATGGTCTGATAAACACTCCTAACAACCCCACCACTAGGAGGTGTCCACATGCTCTGATTAACACTCCTAACAACCAGACCACTAGGAGGTGTCCACATGGTCTGATAAACACTTCCTAAACATCCAGACCACTAGGAGGTGTCCACATGGTCTGATGAACACTCCTAACGACCAGACAACTAGGAGGTGTCCACATGGTCTGATGAACACTCCTAACGACCAAGACCACTAGGAGGTGTCCACATGGTCTGATAAACACTCCTAACAACCCACCACTAGGAGAGTGTCCACATGGTCTGGATAAACACTCCTACAACCCACCCCTAGGAGGTGTCCCACATGGTTCTGATAAACACTCCCTAAACGGACCCCGACCACTAGGAGGTGTCCACATGGTCTGATGAACACTCCTAACAACCCCCACCACTAGGAGGTGTCTACTTGTCTGATAAAACACTCCTACACAACCCCACACTAGGAGGTGTCCACATTGGTCTGATAAACACTCCTTAACAACCAGACCACTAGGAGGTGTCACATGGTCTGATAACACTCCTAACAACCACCACTAGGAGGTGTCCACATGGTCTGATAAACACTCCTAACAACCCCACCACTAGGAGGTGTCCACATGGTCTGATAAACACTCCTAACAACCCCACCACTAGGAGGTGTCCACATGCTCTGATAAACACTCCTAACAACCCACCACAGGAGGTGTCCACATGGTCTGATTAACACTCCTTAACCAACCCCACCACTAGGAGGTGTCCACATGGTCTGATTAAACACTCCTAACAACCCCACCACTAGGAGGTTGTCCACATGGTCTGATAAAACACTCCTAACAACCCCACCACTAGGAGGTGTCCACATGGTCTGATAAACACTCCTAACAACCCCACCACTAGGAGGTGTCCACATGGTCTGAAAAACACTCCTAACAACCCGACCACCACGAGGTGTCCACATGGTCGGATTAACACTCCTAACAACCCGACCCACTAGGAGGTGTCCACATGGTCTGATAAACACTCCTAACAACCCCACCACTAGGAGGTGTCCACATGGTCTGATAAACACTCCTAACAACCCGACCACTAGGAGGTGTCCACATTTGGTCTGATAAACACTCCTAACAACCGCACCACTAGGAGGGTCCACATGCTCTGATTAACACTCCTAACAACCAGACCGCTAGGAGGTGTCCACATGGTCTGATAAACACTCCTAACAACCAGACCACTAGGAGGTGTCCACATGGTCTGATGAAACACCCCTAACGACCAGACCACTAGGAGGTGTCCACATGGTCTGATGAACACTCCTAACGACCAGACCACTAGGAGGTGTCCACATGGTCTGATAAACACTCCTAACGACCAGACCACTAGTAGGTGTCCACATGGTCTGATGAACACTCCTAACAACCCAACCACTAGGAGGTGTCCACATGGTCTGATAAACACTCCTAACGACCAGACCACTAGGAGGTGTCCACATGGTCTGATGAACACTCCTAACAACCCCACCACTAGGAGGTGTCTACATGGTCTGATAAACACTCCTAATAACCCCACACTAGGAGGTGTCCACATGGTCTGATGAACACTCCTAACAACCCCACCACTAGGAGGTGTCTACATGGTCTGATAAACACTCCTAATAACCCCACATTAGGAGGTGTCCACATGGTCTGATAAACACTCCTAACACCCAGACCACTAGGAGGTGTCCACATGGTCTGATAAACACTCTAACAACCAGACCACTAGGAGGTGTCCACATGGTCTGATAAACACTCCTAACAACCCCACCACTAGGAGGTGTCCACATGGTCTGATAAACACACCTAACAACCCCACCACTAGGAGGTGTCCACATGGTCTGATAAACACTCCTAACAACCCCACCACTAGGAGGTGTCCACATGGTCTGATTAACACTCCTAACAACCCCACCACTAGGAGGTGTGCCACATGGTCTGATAAACACTCCTAACAACCCCACCACTAGGAGGTGTCCACATGCTCTGATTAACACTCCTAACAACCAGACCACTAGGAGGTGTCCACATGGTCTAATGAACACTCCTAACGACCAGACAACTAGGAGGTGTCCACATGTCTGATGAACACTCCTAACGACCAGACCACTAGGAGGTGTCCACATGGTCTGATAAACACTCCTAACAACGCCACCACTAGGAGGTGTCCACATGGTCTGATAAACACTCCTAACAACCCCACCCCTAGCAGGTGTCCACATGGTCTGATAAACACTCCTAACAACCCCACCACTAGGAGGTGTCCACATGGTCTGATAAACACTCCTAACAACCCCACCACTAGGAGGTGTCCACATGGTCTAATAAACACTCCTAACAACCAGACCACTAGGAGGTGTCCACATGGTCTGATAAACACTCCTAACAACCAGACCACTAGGAGGTGTCCACATGTCTGATAAACACTCCTAACAACCCCACCACTAGGAGGTGTCCACATGGTCTGATAAACACTCCTAACAACCCCACCACTAGGAGGTTGTCCACATGGTCTGATAAACACTCCTAACAACCCCACCACTAGGAGGTGTCCACATGCTCTGATGAACACTCCTAACAACCCCACCACTAGGAGGTGTCCACATGGTCTGATAAACACTCCTAACAATCCCACCACTAGGAGGTGTCCACATGCTCTGATTAACACTCCTAACGACCAGACCACTAGGAGGTGTCCACATGGTCTGATTAACACTCCTAACAACCCCACCACTAGGAGGTGTCCACATGGTCTGATAAACACTCCTAACAACCCCACCACTAGGAGGTGTCCACATGGTCTGATAAACACTCCTAACAACCCCACCACTAGGAGGTGTCCACATGGTCTGAAAAACACTCCTAACAACCCGACCACCAGGAGGTGTCCACATGGTCGGATTAACACTCCTAACAACCCGACCACTAGGAGGTGTCCACATGGTCTGATAAACACTCCTAACAACCCCACCACTAGGAGGTGTCCACATGGTCTGATAAACACTCCTAACAACCCGACCACTAGGAGGTGTCCACATGGTCTGATAAACACTCCTAACAACCGCACCACTAGGAGGTGTCCACATGCTCTGATTAACACTCCTAACAACCAGACCGCTAGGAGGTGTCCACATGGTCTGATAAACACTCCTAACAACCAGACCACTAGGAGGTGTCCACATGGTCTGATGAACACTCCTAACGACCAGACCACTAGGAGGTGTCCACATGGTCTGATGAACACTCCTAACGACCAGACCACTAGGAGGTGTCCACATGGTCTGATAAACACTCCTAACGACCAGACCACTAGTAGGTGTCCACATGGTCTGATGAACACTCCTAACAACCCAACCACTAGGAGGTGTCCACATTGTCTGATAAACACTCCTAACGACCAGACCACTAGGAGGTGTCCACATGGTCTGATGAACACTCCTAACAACCCCACCACTAGGAGGTGTCTACATGGTCTGATAAACACTCCTAATAACCCCACACTAGGAGGTGTCCACATGGTCTGATGAACACTCCTAACAACCCCACCACTAAGAGGTGTCTACATGGTCTGATAAACACTCCTAATAACCCCACACTAGGAGGTGTCCACATGATCTGATAAACACTCCTAACAACCAGACTACTAGGAGGTGTCCACATGGTCTGATAAACACTCCTAACGACCAGACAACTAGGAGGTGTCCACATGTTCTGATGAACACTACTAACAACCCCACCACTAAGAGGTGTCTACATGGTCTGATAAACACTCCTAACAACCCAACCACTAGGAGGTGTCCACATGGTCTGATAAACACGCCTAACAACCCCACCACTAGGAGGTGTCCACATGGCCTGATAAACACTCCTAACAACCCCACCACTAGGAGGTGTCCACATGGCCTGATAAACACTCCTAACAACCCCACCACTAGGAGGTGTCCACATGGTCTGATAAACACTCCTAACAACCAGACCACTAGGAGGTGTCCACATGTTCAGTGGTATGGTCAGACTAGACTAGTGGTTAGAGTGGTGGGTCAGTAACTGGTATGGTCAGGTAGACTAGTGGTTAGAGTGGTGGGTCAGTAACTGGTATCGTCAGATAGACTAGTGGTTAGAGTGGTAGGTCAGTAACTGGTATGGTATGGTCAGATAGACTAGTGGTTAGAGTGGTGGGTCAGTAACTGGTATGGTCAGGTAGACTAGTGGTTAGAGTGGTGGGTCAGTAATGGTATCGTCAGATAGACTAGTGGTTAGAGTGGTAGGTCAGTAACTGGTATGGTTGGTCAGATAGACTAGTGGTTAGAGTGGTGGTGGTCAGTAACTGGTATGGTCAGATAGACTAGTGGTTAGAGTGGTGGGTCAGTAACTGGTATGGTCAGATAGACTAGTGGTTAGAGTGGTGGGTCAGTGACTGGTATGGTCAGATAGACTAGTGGTTAGAGTGTTGGGTCAGTAACTGGTATGGTCAGATAGACTAGTGGTTAGAGTGGTGGTCAGTAACTGGTATGGTCAGGTAGACTAGTGGTTAGAGTGGTGGTGGTGAGTAACTGGTATGGTCAGATAGACTAGTGGTTAGAGTGGTGGGTCAGTAACTGGTATGGTCAGATAGACTACTGGTTAGAGGTGTTGGGTCAGTAACTGGTATGGTATGGTCAGATAGACTAGTGGTTAGAGTGGTGGGTCAGTAACTGGTATAGTCAGATAGACTAGTGGTTAGAGTGGTGGGTCAGTAACTGGTATGGTATGTTCAGATAGACTAGTGGTTAGAGTGGTGGTGGTCAGTAACTGGTATGGTCAGGTAGACTAGTGGTTAGAGTGTTGGGTCAGTATCTGGTATGGTCAGATAGACTAGTGGTTAGAGTGTTGGTCAGTAACTGGTATGGTCAGATAGACTAGTGGTTAGAGTGGTGGGTCAGTAACTGGTATGGTCAGATAGACTAGTGGTTAGAGTGGTGGTCAGTAACTGGTATGGTCAGGTAGACTAGTGGTTAGAGTGGTGGGTCAGTAACTGTATGGTCAGGTAGACTAGTGGTTAGAGTGGTGGGTCAGTAACTGGTAATGTCAGATAGACTAGTGGTTAGAGTGGTGTGGTCAGATAGACTAGTGGTTAGAGTGGTGGGTCAGTAACTGGTATGGTCAGATAGACTAGTGGTTAGAGTGGTGGGTCAGTAACTGGTATGGTCAGATAGACACGTGGTTAGAGTGGTGGGTCAGTAACTGGTATGGTCAGATAGACTAGTGGTTAGAGTGGTGGTCAGTAACTGGTATGGTCAGGTAGACTAGTGGTTAGAGTGGTGGGTCAGTAACTGGTATGGTCAGATAGACTAGTGGTTAGAGTGTTGGGTCAGTAACTGGTATGGTCAGAAAGACTAGTGGTTAGAGTGGTGGGTCAGTAACTGGTATGGTCAGATAGACTAGTGGTTAGAGTGGTGGGTCAGTAACTGGTATGGTCAGATAGATTAGTGGTTAGAGTTGTGGTGGTCAGATAGACCTAGTGGTTAGAGTGGTGGGTCAGTAACTGGTATGGTCAGATAGACTAGTGGTTAGAGTGGTGGTGGTCAGTAACTGGTATGGTCAGATAGACTAGTGGTTAGAGTGGTGGGTCAGTAACTGGTATGGTCAGGTAGACTATGGTTAGAGTGGGGGTCAGTAACTGGTATCGTCAGATGTACTAGTGGTTAGAGTGGTAGGTCAGTAACTGGTATGGTATGGTCAGATAGACTAGTGGTTAGAGTGGTGGTGGTCAGTAACTGGTATGGTCAGATAGACTAGTGGTTAGAGTGTGGGTCAGTAACTGGTATGGTCAGATAGACTAGTGGTTAGAGTGGTGGTCAGTAACTGGTATGGTCAGGTAGACTAGTGGTTAGAGTGGTGGGTCAGTAACTGGTATGGTCAGATAGACTAGTGGTTAGAGTGTTGGTCAGTAACTGGTATGGTCAGATAGACTAGTGGTTAGAGTGGTGGTCAAGTAACTGGTATGGTCAGATAGACTAGTGGTTAGAGTGGTGGGTCAGTAACTGGTATGGTCAGATAGATTAGTGGTTAGAGTTGTGGTGGTCAGATAGACTAGTGGTTAGAGTGGTGGGTCAGTAACTGGTATGGTCAGATAGACTAGTGGTTAGAGTGGTGGGTCAGTAACTGGTATGGTCCATTTAGACTAGTGGTTAGAGTGGTGGGTCAGTAACTGGTATGGTCAGATAGACTAGTGGTAGAGTGTTGGGTCAGTAACTGGCATAGTCAGATAGACTAGTGGTTAGAGTGGTGGGTCAGTAACTGGTATGGTCAGGTAGACTAGTGGTTAGAGTGGTGGGTCAGTAACTGGTATGGTCAGATAGACTAGTGGTTAGAGTGGTGGTGGTCAGTAACTGGTATGGTCAGATAGACTAGTGGTTAGAGTGGTGGGTCAGTAACTGGTATGGTCAGATAGACTAGTGGTTAGAGTGGTGGGTCAGTAACTGGTATGGTCAGATAGACTAGTGGTTAGAGTGTTGGGTCAGTAACTGGTATGGTCAGATAGACTAGTGGTTAGAGTGGTGGGTCAGTAACTGGTATGGTCAGATAGACTAGTGGTTAGAGTGGTGGGTCAGTAACTGGTATGGTCAGGTAGACTAGTGGTTAGAGTGGTGGGTCAGTAACTGGTATGGTCAGATAGACTAGTGGTTAGAGTGGTGGGTCAGTAACTGATGTGGTCAGATAGACTAGTGGTTAGAGTGTTGGGTCAGTAACTGGTATGGTCAGATAGACTAGTGGTTAGAGTGGTGGTCAGTAACTGGTATGGTCAGATAGACTAGTGGTTAGAGTGTTGGGTCAGTAACTGGTATGGTCAGATAGACTAGTGGTTAGAGTGGTGGTCAGTAACTGGTATGGTCAGATAGACTAGTGGTTAGAGTGGTGGGTCAGTAACTGGTATGGTCAAATAGACTAGTGGTTAGAGTGTTGGGTCAGTAACTGGTATGGTCAGATAGACTAGTGGTTAGAGTGGTGGGTCAGTAACTGGTATGGTCAGATAGACTAGTGGTTAGAGTGGTGGGTCAGTAACTGGTATGGTCAGGTAGACTAGTGGTTATAGTGGTGGTGGTCAGATAGACTAGTGGTTAGAGTGTTGGGTCAGTAACTGGTATGGTCAGGTAGACTAGTGGTTAGAGTGGTGGGTCAGTAACTGGTATGGTCAGATAGACTAGTGGTTAGAGTGGTGGTGGTCAGTAACTGGTATGGTCAGATAGACTAGTGGTTAGAGTGGTGGGTCAGTAACTGGTATGGTCAGGTAGACTAGTGGTTAGAGTGGTGGGTCAGTAACTGGTAATGTCAGATAGACTAGTGGTTAGAGTGGTGGTGGTCAGATAGACTAGTGGTTAGAGTGGTGGGTCAGTAACTGGTATGGTCAGATAGACTAGTGGTTAGAGTGGTGGGTCAGTAACTGGTATGGTCAGATAGACTAGTGGTTAGAGTGTTGGGTCAGTAACTGGTATGGTCAGATAGACTAGTGGTTAGAGTGGTGGGTCAGTAACTGGTATGGTCAGATAGACTAGTGGTTAGAGTGGTGGGTCAGTAACTGGTATGGTCAGATAGACTAGTGGTTAGAGTTGTGGTGGTCAGATAGACTAGTGGTTAGAGTGGTGGGTCAGTAACTGGTATGGTCAGATAGACTAGTGGTTAGAGTGGTGGGTCAGTAACTGGTATGGTCATTTAGACTAGTGGTTAGAGTGGTGGGTCAGTAACTGGTATGGTCAGATAGACTAGTGGTTAGAGTGTTGGGTCAGTAACTGGTATGGTCAGATAGACTAGTGGTTAGAGTGGTGGGTCAGTAACTGGTATGGTCAGGTAGACTAGTGGTTAGAGTGGTGGGTCAGTAACTGGTATGGTCAGATAGACTAGTGGTTAGAGTGGTGGTGGTCAGTAACTGGTATGGTCAGATAGACTAGTGGTTAGAGTGGTGGGTCAGTAACTGGTATGGTCAGATAGACTAGTGGTTAGAGTGGTGGGTCAGTAACTGGTATGGTCAGGTAGACTAGTGGTTAGAGTGGTGGGTCAGTAACTGGTATGGTCAGATAGACTAGTGGTTAGAGTGGTGGTGGTCAGTAACTGGTATGGTCAGATAGACTAGTGGTTAGAGTGGTGGGTCAGTAACTGGTATGGTCAGGTAGACTAGTGGTTAGAGTGGTGGGTCAGTAACTGGTAAGGTCAGATAGACTAGTGGTTAGAGTGGTGGTGGTCAGATAGACTAGTGGTTAGAGTGGTGGGTCAGTAACTGGTATGGTCAGATAGATTAGTGGTTAGAGTTGTGGTGGTCAGATAGACTAGTGGTTAGAGTGGTGGGTCAGTAACTGGTATGGTCAGATAGACTAGTGGTTAGAGTGGTGGGTCAGTAACTGGTATGGTCAGATAGACTAGTGGTTAGAGTGGTGGGTCAGTAACTGGTATGGTCAGATAGACTAGTGGTAGAGTGTTGGGTCAGTAACTGGTATGGTCAGATAGACTAGTGGTTAGAGTGGTGGTGGTCAGTAACTGGTATGGTCAGATAGACTAGTGGTTAGAGTGGTGGGTCAGTAACTGGTATGGTCAGATACACTAGTGGTTAGAGTGGTGGGTCAGTAACTGGTATGGTCAGATAGACTAGTGGTTAGAGTGTTGGGTCAGTAACTGGTATGGTCATTTAGACTAGTGGTTAGAGTGGTGGGTCAGTAACTGGTATGGTCAGGTAGACTAGTGGTTAGAGTGGTGGGTCAGTAACTGGTATGGTCAGATAGACTAGTGGTTAGAGTGGTGGTGGTCAGTAACTGGTATGGTCAGATAGACTAGTGGTTAGAGTGGTGGGTCAGTAACTGGTATGGTCAGATAGACTAGTGGTTAGAGTGGTGGGTCAGTAACTGGTATGGTCAGATAGACTAGTGGTTAGAGTGTTGGGTCAGTAACTGGTATGGTCAGATAGACTAGTGGTTAGAGTGGTGGGTCAGTAACTGGTATGGTCAGATAGACTAGTGGTTAGAGTGGTGGGTCAGTAACTGGTATGGTCAGGTAGACTAGTGGTTAGAGTGGTGGGTCAGTAACTGGTATGGTCAGATAGACTAGTGGTTAGAGTGGTGGGTCAGTAACTGGTGGTCAGATAGACTAGTGGTTAGAGTGTTGGGTCAGTAACTGGTATGGTCAGATAGACTAGTGGTTAGAGTGGTGGTCAGTAACTGGTATGGTCAGATAGACTAGTGGTTAGAGTGTTGGGTCAGTAACTGGTATGGTCAGATAGACTAGTGGTTAGAGTGGTGGTCAGTAACTGGTATGGTCAGATAGACTAGTGGTTAGAGTGGTGGGTCAGTAACTGGTATGGTCAGATAGACTAGTGGTTAGAGTGTGGGTCAGTAACTGGTATGGTCAGATAGACTAGTGGTTAGAGTGGTGGGTCAGTAACTGGTATGGTCAGATAGACTAGTGGTTAGAGTGGTGGGTCAGTAACTGGTATGGTCAGGTAGACTAGTGGTTATAGTGGTGGTGGTCAGATAGACTAGTGGTTAGAGTGTTGGGTCAGTAACTGGTATGGTCAGGTAGACTAGTGGTTAGAGTGGTGGGTCAGTAACTGGTATGGTCAGATAGACTAGTGGTTAGAGTGGTGGTGGTCAGTAACTGGTATGGTCAGATAGACTAGTGGTTAGAGTGGTGGGTCAGTAACTGGTATGGTCAGGTAGACTAGTGGTTAGAGTGGTGGGTCAGTAACTGGTAATGTCAGATAGACTAGTGGTTAGAGTGGTGGTGGTCAGATAGACTAGTGGTTAGAGTGGTGGGTCAGTAACTGGTATGGTCAGATAGACTAGTGGTTAGAGTGGTGGGTCAGTAACTGGTATGGTCAGATAGACTAGTGGTTAGAGTGGTGGGTCAGTAACTGGTATGGTCAGATAGACTAGTGGTTAGAGTGGTGGGTCAGTAACTGGTATGGTCAGATAGACTAGTGGTTAGAGTGGTGGGTCAGTAACTGGTATGGTCAGATAGACTAGTGGTTAGAGTGTTGGGTCAGTAACTGGTATGGTCAGATAGACTAGTGGTTAGAGTGGTGGTCAGTAACTGGTATGGTCAGATAGACTAGTGGTTAGAGTGTTGGGTCAGTAACTGGTATGGTCAGATAGACTAGTGGTTAGAGTGGTGGTCAGTAACTGGTATGGTCAGATAGACTAGTGGTTAGAGTGGTGGGTCAGTAACTGGTATGGTCAGATAGACTAGTGGTTAGAGTGTTGGGTCAGTAACTGGTATGGTCAGATAGACTAGTGGTTAGAGTGGTGGGTCAGTAACTGGTATGGTCAGATAGACTAGTGGTTAGAGTGGTGGGTCAGTAACTGGTATGGTCAGGTAGACTAGTGGTTATAGTGGTGGTGGTCAGATAGACTAGTGGTTAGAGTGTTGGGTCAGTAACTGGTATGGTCAGGTAGACTAGTGGTTAGAGTGGTGGGTCAGTAACTGGTATGGTCAGATAGACTAGTGGTTAGAGTGGTGGGGTCAGTAACTGGTATGGTCAGATAGACTAGTGGTTAGAGTGGTGGGTCAGTAACTGGTATGGTCAGATAGACTAGTGGTTAGAGTGGTGGGTCAGTAACTGGTATGGTCAGATAGACTAGTGGTTAGAGTGGTGGTGGTCAGATAGACTAGTGGTTAGAGTGGTGGGTCAGTAACTGGTATGGTCAGATAGACTAGTGGTTAGAGTGGTGGGTCAGTAACTGGTATGGTCAGATAGACTAGTGGTTAGAGTGTTGGGTCAGTAACTGGTATGGTCAGATAGACTAGTGGTTAGAGTGGTGGGTCAGTAACTGGTATGGTCAGATAGACTAGTGGTTAGAGTGGTGGGTCAGTAACTGGTATGGTCAGATAGATTAGTGGTTAGAGTTGTGGTGGTCAGATAGACTAGTGGTTAGAGTGGTGGGTCAGTAACTGGTATGGTCAGATAGACTAGTGGTTAGAGTGGTGGGTCAGTAACTGGTATGGTCAGATAGACTAGTGGTTAGAGTGGTGGGTCAGTAACTGGTATGGTCAGATAGACTAGTGGTTAGAGTGTTGGGTCAGTAACTGGTATGGTCAGATAGACTAGTGGTTAGAGTGGTGGGTCAGTAACTGGTATGGTCAGATAGACTAGTGGTTAGAGTGGTGGGTCAGTAACTGGTATGGTCAGATAGACTAGTGGTTAGAGTGGTGGTGGTCAGTAACTGGTATGGTCAGATAGACTAGTGGTTAGAGTGGTGGGTCAGTAACTGGTATGGTCAGATAGACTAGTGGTTAGAGTGGTGGGTCAGTAACTGGTATGGTCAGATAGACTAGTGGTTAGAGTGTTGGGTCAGTAACTGGTATGGTCAGATAGACTAGTGGTTAGAGTGGTGGGTCAGTAACTGGTATGGTCAGATAGACTAGTGGTTAGAGTGGTGGGTCAGTAACTGGTATGGTCAGATAGACTAGTGGTTAGAGTGGTGGGTCAGTAACTGGTATGGTCAGATAGACTAGTGGTTAGAGTGGTGGGTCAGTAACTGGTATGGTCAGATAGACTAGTGGTTAGAGTGGTGGTGGTCAGATAGACTAGTGGTTAGAGTGGTGGGTCAGTAACTGGTATGGTCAGATAGACTAGTGGTTAGAGTGGTGGGTCAGTAACTGGTATGGTCAGATAGACTAGTGGTTAGAGTGTTGGGTCAGTAACTGGTATGGTCAGATAGACTAGTGGTTAGAGTGGTGGGTCAGTAACTGGTATGGTCAGATAGACTAGTGGTTAGAGTGGTGGGTCAGTAACTGGTATGGTCAGATAGACTAGTGGTTAGAGTTGTGGTGGTCAGATAGACTAGTGGTTAGAGTGGTGGGTCAGTAACTGGTATGGTCAGATAGACTAGTGGTTAGAGTGGTGGGTCAGTAACTGGTATGGTCAGATAGACTAGTGGTTAGAGTGGTGGGTCAGTAACTGGTATGGTCAGATAGACTAGTGGTTAGAGTGTTGGGTCAGTAACTGGTATGGTCAGATAGACTAGTGGTTAGAGTGGTGGGTCAGTAACTGGTATGGTCAGATAGACTAGTGGTTAGAGTGGTGGGTCAGTAACTGGTATGGTCAGATAGACTAGTGGTTAGAGTGGTGGGGTCAGTAACTGGTATGGTCAGATAGACTAGTGGTTAGAGTGGTGGGTCAGTAACTGGTATGGTCAGATAGACTAGTGGTTAGAGTGGTGGGTCAGTAACTGGTATGGTCAGATAGACTAGTGGTTAGAGTGTTGGGTCAGTAACTGGTATGGTCAGATAGACTAGTGGTTAGAGTGGTGGGTCAGTAACTGGTATGGTCAGATAGACTAGTGGTTAGAGTGGTGGGTCAGTAACTGGTATGGTCAGATAGACTAGTGGTTAGAGTGGTGGGTCAGTAACTGGTATGGTCAGATAGACTAGTGGTTAGAGTGGTGGGTCAGTAACTGGTATGGTCAGATAGACTAGTGGTTAGAGTGTTGGGTCAGTAACTGGTATGGTCAGATAGACTAGTGGTTAGAGTGGTGGTCAGTAACTGGTATGGTCAGATAGACTAGTGGTTAGAGTGTTGGGTCAGTAACTGGTATGGTCAGATAGACTAGTGGTTAGAGTGGTGGTCAGTAACTGGTATGGTCAGATAGACTAGTGGTTAGAGTGGTGGGTCAGTAACTGGTATGGTCAGATAGACTAGTGGTTAGAGTGTTGGGTCAGTAACTGGTATGGTCAGATAGACTAGTGGTTAGAGTGGTGGGTCAGTAACTGGTATGGTCAGATAGACTAGTGGTTAGAGTGGTGGGTCAGTAACTGGTATGGTCAGATAGACTAGTGGTTAGAGTGGTGGTGGTCAGATAGACTAGTGGTTAGAGTGTTGGGTCAGTAACTGGTATGGTCAGATAGACTAGTGGTTAGAGTGGTGGGTCAGTAACTGGTATGGTCAGATAGACTAGTGGTTAGAGTGGTGGGTCAGTAACTGGTATGGTCAGATAGACTAGTGGTTAGAGTGGTGGGTCAGTAACTGGTATGGTCAGATAGACTAGTGGTTAGAGTGGTGGGTCAGTAACTGGTATGGTCAGATAGACTAGTGGTTAGAGTGGTGGTGGTCAGATAGACTAGTGGTTAGAGTGGTGGGTCAGTAACTGGTATGGTCAGATAGACTAGTGGTTAGAGTGGTGGGTCAGTAACTGGTATGGTCAGATAGACTAGTGGTTAGAGTGGTGGGTCAGTAACTGGTATGGTCAGATAGACTAGTGGTTAGAGTGGTGGGTCAGTAACTGGTATGGTCAGATAGATTAGTGGTTAGAGTTGTGGTGGTCAGATAGACTAGTGGTTAGAGTGGTGGGTCAGTAACTGGTATGGTCAGATAGACTAGTGGTTAGAGTGGTGGGTCAGTAACTGGTATGGTCAGATAGGTCACTAGTGGTTAGAGTGGTGGGTCAGTAACTGGTATGGTCAGATAGACTAGTGGTTAGAGTGGTGGGTCAGTAACTGGTATGGTCAGATAGACTAGTGGTTAGAGTGGTGGGTCAGTAACTGGTATGGTCAGATAGACTAGTGGTTAGAGTGGTGGGTCAGTAACTGGTATGGTCAGATAGACTAGTGGTTAGAGTGGTGGGTCAGTAACTGGTATGGTCAGATAGACTAGTGGTTAGAGTGGTGGGTCAGTAACTGGTATGGTCAGATAGACTAGTGGTTAGAGTGGTGGGTCAGTAACTGGTATGGTCAGATAGACTAGTGGTTAGAGTGTGGGTCAGTAACTGGTATGGTCAGATAGACTAGTGGTTAGAGTGGTGGGTCAGTAACTGGTATGGTCAGATAGACTAGTGGTTAGAGTGGTGGGTCAGTAACTGGTATGGTCAGATAGACTAGTGGTTAGAGTGGTGGGTCAGTAACTGGTATGGTCAGATAGACTAGTGGTTAGAGTGGTGGGTCAGTAACTGGTATGGTCAGATAGACTAGTGGTTAGAGTGTTGGGTCAGTAACTGGTATGGTCAGATAGACTAGTGGTTAGAGTGGTGGTCAGTAACTGGTATGGTCAGATAGACTAGTGGTTAGAGTGGTGGGTCAGTAACTGGTATGGTCAGATAGACTAGTGGTTAGAGTGGTGGGTCAGTAACTGGTATGGTCAGATAGACTAGTGGTTAGAGTGGTGGGTCAGTAACTGGTATGGTCAGATAGACTAGTGGTTAGAGTGTTGGGTCAGTAACTGGTATGGTCAGATAGACTAGTGGTTAGAGTGGTGGGTCAGTAACTGGTATGGTCAGATAGACTAGTGGTTAGAGTGGTGGGTCAGTAACTGGTATGGTATGGTCAGATAGACTAGTGGTTAGAGTGGTGGGTCAGTAACTGGTATGGTCAGATAGACTAGTGGTTAGAGTGGTGGGTCAGTAACTGGTATGGTCAGATAGACTAGTGGTTAGAGTGTTGGGTCAGTAACTGGTATGGTATGGTCAGATAGACTAGTGGTTAGAGTGGTGGGTCAGTAACTGGTATGGTCAGATAGACTAGTGGTTAGAGTGGTGGGTCAGTAACTGGTATGGTATGGTCAGATAGACTAGTGGTTAGAGTGTTGGGTCAGTAACTGGTATGGTCAGATAGACTAGTGGTTAGAGTGGTGGGTCAGTAACTGGTATGGTCAGATAGACTAGTGGTTAGAGTGTTGGGTCAGTAACTGGTATGGTATGGTCAGATAGACTAGTGGTTAGAGTGGTGGGTCAGTAACTGGTATGGTCAGATAGACTAGTGGTTAGAGTGGTGGGTCAGTAACTGGTATGGTATGGTCAGATAGACTAGTGGTTAGAGTGGTGGGTCAGTAACTGGTATGGTCAGATAGACTAGTGGTTAGAGTGGTGGGTCAGTAACTGGTATGGTCAGATAGACTAGTGGTTAGAGTGGTGGGTCAGTAACTGGTATGGTCAGATAGACTAGTGGTTAGAGTGGTGGGTCAGTAACTGGTATGGTCAGATAGACTAGTGGTTAGAGTGGTGGGTCAGTAACTGGTATGGTCAGATAGACTAGTGGTTAGAGTGGTGGGTCAGTAACTGGTATGGTCAGATAGACTAGTGGTTAGAGTGGTGGGTCAGTAACTGGTATGGTCAGATAGACTAGTGGTTAGAGTTGTGGGTGGTCAGATAGACTAGTGGTTAGAGTGGTGGGTCAGTAACTGGTATGGTCAGATAGACTAGTGGTTAGAGTGGTGGGTCAGTAACTGGTATGGTCAGATAGACTAGTGGTTAGAGTGGTGGGTCAGTAACTGGTATGGTCAGATAGACTAGTGGTTAGAGTGGTGGGTCAGTAACTGGTATGGTCAGATAGACTAGTGGTTAGAGTGGTGGGTCAGTAACTGGTATGGTCAGATAGACTAGTGGTTAGAGTGGTGGGTCAGTAACTGGTATGGTCAGATAGACTAGTGGTTAGAGTGTGGGTCAGTAACTGGTATGGTCAGATAGACTAGTGGTTAGAGTGGTGGGTCAGTAACTGGTATGGTCAGATAGACTAGTGGTTAGAGTGGTGGGTCAGTAACTGGTATGGTCAGATAGACTAGTGGTTAGAGTGGTGGGTCAGTAACTGGTATGGTCAGATAGACTAGTGGTTAGAGTGGTGGGTCAGTAACTGGTATGGTCAGATAGACTAGTGGTTAGAGTGGTGGGTCAGTAACTGGTATGGTCAGATAGACTAGTGGTTAGAGTGGTGGGTCAGTAACTGGTATGGTCAGATAGACTAGTGGTTAGAGTGTTGGGTCAGTAACTGGTATGGTCAGATAGACTAGTGGTTAGAGTGGTGGGTCAGTAACTGGTATGGTCAGATAGACTAGTGAGATGTGTATAAGAGACAGGGTATGGTCAGATAGACTAGTGGTTAGAGTGGTGGGTCAGTAACTGGTATGGTCAGATAGACTAGTGGTTAGAGTGGTGGGTCAGTAACTGGTATGGTCAGATAGACTAGTGGTTAGAGTGTTGGGTCAGTAACTGGTATGGTCAGATAGACTAGTGGTTAGAGTGGTGGGTCAGTAACTGGTATGGTCAGATAGACTAGTGGTTAGAGTGGTGGGTCAGTAACTGGTATGGTCAGATAGACTAGTGGTTAGAGTGGTGGGTCAGTAACTGGTATGGTCAGATAGACTAGTGGTTAGAGTGGTGGGTCAGTAACTGGTATGGTCAGATAGACTAGTGGTTAGAGTGGTGGGTCAGTAACTGGTATGGTCAGATAGACTAGTGGTTAGAGTGTTGGGTCAGTAACTGGTATGGTATGGTCAGATAGACTAGTGGTTAGAGTGGTGGGTCAGTAACTGGTATGGTCAGATAGACTAGTGGTTAGAGTGGTGGGTCAGTAACTGGTATGGTATGGTCAGATAGACTAGTGGTTAGAGTGGTGGGTCAGTAACTGGTATGGTCAGATAGACTAGTGGTTAGAGTGGTGGGTCAGTAACTGGTATGGTCAGATAGACTAGTGGTTAGAGTGGTGGGTCAGTAACTGGTATGGTCAGATAGACTAGTGGTTAGAGTGGTGGGTCAGTAACTGGTATGGTCAGATAGACTAGTGGTTAGAGTGGTGGGTCAGTAACTGGTATGGTCAGATAGACTAGTGGTTAGAGTGGTGGGTCAGTAACTGGTATGGTCAGATAGACTAGTGGTTAGAGTGGTGGGTCAGTAACTGGTATGGTCAGATAGACTAGTGGTTAGAGTGGTGGTGGTCAGATAGACTAGTGGTTAGAGTGGTGGGTCAGTAACTGGTATGGTCAGATAGACTAGTGGTTAGAGTGGTGGGTCAGTAACTGGTATGGTCAGATAGACTAGTGGTTAGAGTGGTGGGTCAGTAACTGGTATGGTCAGATAGACTAGTGGTTAGAGTGGTGGGTCAGTAACTGGTATGGTCAGATAGACTAGTGGTTAGAGTGGTGGGTCAGTAACTGGTATGGTCAGATAGACTAGTGGTTAGAGTGGTGGGTCAGTAACTGGTATGGTCAGATAGACTAGTGGTTAGAGTGGTGGGTCAGTAACTGGTATGGTCAGATAGACTAGTGGTTAGAGTGGTGGGTCAGTAACTGGTATGGTCAGATAGACTAGTGGTTAGAGTGGTGGGTCAGTAACTGGTATGGTCAGATAGACTAGTGGTTAGAGTGGTGGGTCAGTAACTGGTATGGTCAGATAGACTAGTGGTTAGAGTGGTGGGTCAGTAACTGGTATGGTCAGATAGACTAGTGGTTAGAGTGGTGGGTCAGTAACTGGTATGGTCAGATAGACTAGTGGTTAGAGTGGTGGGTCAGTAACTGGTATGGTCAGATAGACTAGTGGTTAGAGTGGTGGGTCAGTAACTGGTATGGTCAGATAGACTAGTGGTTAGAGTGGTGGGTCAGTAACTGGTATGGTCAGATAGACTAGTGGTTAGAGTGGTGGGTCAGTAACTGGTATGGTCAGATAGACTAGTGGTTAGAGTGGTGGGTCAGTAACTGGTATGGTCAGATAGACTAGTGGTTAGAGTGGTGGGTCAGTAACTGGTATGGTCAGATAGACTAGTGGTTAGAGTGGTGGGTCAGTAACTGGTATGGTCAGATAGACTAGTGGTTAGAGTGGTGGGTCAGTAACTGGTATGGTCAGATAGACTAGTGGTTAGAGTGGTGGGTCAGTAACTGGTATGGTCAGATAGACTAGTGGTTAGAGTGGTGGGTCAGTAACTGGTATGGTCAGATAGACTAGTGGTTAGAGTGGTGGGTCAGTAACTGGTATGGTCAGATAGACTAGTGGTTAGAGTGGTGGTGGTCAGATAGACTAGTGGTTAGAGTGGTGGGTCAGTAACTGGTATGGTCAGATAGACTAGTGGTTAGAGTGGTGGGTCAGTAACTGGTATGGTCAGATAGACTAGTGGTTAGAGTGGTGGGTCAGTAACTGGTATGGTCAGATAGACTAGTGGTTAGAGTGGTGGGTCAGTAACTGGTATGGTCAGATAGACTAGTGGTTAGAGTGGTGGGTCAGTAACTGGTATGGTCAGATAGACTAGTGGTTAGAGTGGTGGTGGTCAGATAGACTAGTGGTTAGAGTGGTGGGTCAGTAACTGGTATGGTCAGATAGACTAGTGGTTAGAGTGGTGGGTCAGTAACTGGTATGGTCAGATAGACTAGTGGTTAGAGTGGTGGGTCAGTAACTGGTATGGTCAGATAGACTAGTGGTTAGAGTGTTGGGTCAGTAACTGGTATGGTCAGATAGACTAGTGGTTAGAGTGGTGGGTCAGTAACTGGTATGGTCAGATAGACTAGTGGTTAGAGTGGTGGGTCAGTAACTGGTATGGTCAGATAGACTAGTGGTTAGAGTGGTGGGTCAGTAACTGGTATGGTCAGATAGACTAGTGGTTAGAGTGGTGGGTCAGTAACTGGTATGGTCAGATAGACTAGTGGTTAGAGTGGTGGGTCAGTAACTGGTATGGTCAGATAGACTAGTGGTTAGAGTGGTGGGTCAGTAACTGGTATGGTCAGATAGACTAGTGGTTAGAGTGGTGGGTCAGTAACTGGTATGGTCAGATAGACTAGTGGTTAGAGTGGTGGGTCAGTAACTGGTATGGTCAGATAGACTAGTGGTTAGAGTGGTGGGTCAGTAACTGGTATGGTCAGATAGACTAGTGGTTAGAGTGGTGGGTCAGTAACTGGTATGGTCAGATAGACTAGTGGTTAGAGTGGTGGGTCAGTAACTGGTATGGTCAGATAGACTAGTGGTTAGAGTGGTGGTGGTCAGATAGACTAGTGGTTAGAGTGGTGGGTCAGTAACTGGTATGGTCAGATAGACTAGTGGTTAGAGTGGTGGGTCAGTAACTGGTATGGTCAGATAGACTAGTGGTTAGAGTGGTGGGTCAGTAACTGGTATGGTCAGATAGACTAGTGGTTAGAGTGGTGGGTCAGTAACTGGTATGGTCAGATAGACTAGTGGTTAGAGTGGTGGGTCAGTAACTGGTATGGTCAGATAGACTAGTGGTTAGAGTGGTGGGTCAGTAACTGGTATGGTCAGATAGACTAGTGGTTAGAGTGGTGGGTCAGTAACTGGTATGGTCAGATAGACTAGTGGTTAGAGTGGTGGGTCAGTAACTGGTATGGTCAGATAGACTAGTGGTTAGAGTGGTGGGTCAGTAACTGGTATGGTCAGATAGACTAGTGGTTAGAGTGGTGGGTCAGTAACTGGTATGGTCAGATAGACTAGTGGTTAGAGTGGTGGTCAGTAACTGGTATGGTCAGATAGACTAGTGGTTAGAGTGGTGGGTCAGTAACTGGTATGGTCAGATAGACTAGTGGTTAGAGTGGTGGGTCAGTAACTGGTATGGTCAGATAGACTAGTGGTTAGAGTGGTGGTGGTCAGATAGACTAGTGGTTAGAGTGGTGGGTCAGTAACTGGTATGGTCAGATAGACTAGTGGTTAGAGTGGTGGGTCAGTAACTGGTATGGTCAGATAGACTAGTGGTTAGAGTGGTGGGTCAGTAACTGGTATGGTCAGATAGACTAGTGGTTAGAGTGGTGGGTCAGTAACTGGTATGGTCAGATAGACTAGTGGTTAGAGTGGTGGGTCAGTAACTGGTATGGTCAGATAGACTAGTGGTTAGAGTGGTGGGTCAGTAACTGGTATGGTCAGATAGACTAGTGGTTAGAGTGGTGGGTCAGTAACTGGTATGGTCAGATAGACTAGTGGTTAGAGTGGTGGGTCAGTAACTGGTATGGTCAGATAGACTAGTGGTTAGAGTGGTGGTGGTCAGATAGACTAGTGGTTAGAGTGGTGGGTCAGTAACTGGTATGGTCAGATAGACTAGTGGTTAGAGTGGTGGGTCAGTAACTGGTATGGTCAGATAGACTAGTGGTTAGAGTGGTGGGTCAGTAACTGGTATGGTCAGATAGACTAGTGGTTAGAGTGGTGGGTCAGTAACTGGTATGGTCAGATAGACTAGTGGTTAGAGTGGTGGGTCAGTAACTGGTATGGTCAGATAGACTAGTGGTTAGAGTGGTGGGTCAGTAACTGGTATGGTCAGATAGACTAGTGGTTAGAGTGGTGGGTCAGTAACTGGTATGGTCAGATAGACTAGTGGTTAGAGTGGTGGGTCAGTAACTGGTATGGTCAGATAGACTAGTGGTTAGAGTGGTGGGTCAGTAACTGGTATGGTCAGATAGACTAGTGGTTAGAGTGGTGGGTCAGTAACTGGTATGGTCAGATAGACTAGTGGTTAGAGTGGTGGGTCAGTAACTGGTATGGTCAGATAGACTAGTGGTTAGAGTGGTGGGTCAGTAACTGGTATGGTCAGATAGACTAGTGGTTAGAGTTGTGGTGGTCAGATAGACTAGTGGTTAGAGTGGTGGGTCAGTAACTGGTATGGTCAGATAGACTAGTGGTTAGAGTGGTGGGTCAGTAACTGGTATGGTCAGATAGACTAGTGGTTAGAGTGGTGGGTCAGTAACTGGTATGGTCAGATAGACTAGTGGTTAGAGTGTTGGGTCAGTAACTGGTATGGTCAGATAGACTAGTGGTTAGAGTGGTGGGTCAGTAACTGGTATGGTCAGATAGACTAGTGGTTAGAGTGGTGGGTCAGTAACTGGTATGGTCAGATAGACTAGTGGTTAGAGTGGTGGGTCAGTAACTGGTATGGTCAGATAGACTAGTGGTTAGAGTGGTGGGTCAGTAACTGGTATGGTCAGATAGACTAGTGGTTAGAGTGGTGGGTCAGTAACTGGTATGGTCAGATAGACTAGTGGTTAGAGTGGTGGGTCAGTAACTGGTATGGTCAGATAGACTAGTGGTTAGAGTGGTGGGTCAGTAACTGGTATGGTCAGATAGACTAGTGGTTAGAGTGGTGGGTCAGTAACTGGTATGGTCAGATAGACTAGTGGTTAGAGTGGTGGGTCAGTAACTGGTATGGTCAGATAGACTAGTGGTTAGAGTGGTGGGTCAGTAACTGGTATGGTCAGATAGACTAGTGGTTAGAGTGGTGGGTCAGTAACTGGTATGGTCAGATAGACTAGTGGTTAGAGTGGTGGGTCAGTAACTGGTATGGTCAGATAGACTAGTGGTTAGAGTGGTGGGTCAGTAACTGGTATGGTCAGATAGACTAGTGGTTAGAGTGGTGGGTCAGTAACTGGTATGGTCAGATAGACTAGTGGTTAGAGTGGTGGGTCAGTAACTGGTATGGTCAGATAGACTAGTGGTTAGAGTGGTGGGTCAGTAACTGGTATGGTCAGATAGACTAGTGGTTAGAGTGGTGGGTCAGTAACTGGTATGGTCAGATAGACTAGTGGTTAGAGTGGTGGGTCAGTAACTGGTATGGTCAGATAGACTAGTGGTTAGAGTGGTGGTGGTCAGATAGACTAGTGGTTAGAGTGTTGGGTCAGTAACTGGTATGGTCAGATAGACTAGTGGTTAGAGTGGTGGGTCAGTAACTGGTATGGTCAGATAGACTAGTGGTTAGAGTGGTGGTGGTCAGTAACTGGTATGGTCAGATAGACTAGTGGTTAGAGTGGTGGGTCAGTAACTGGTATGGTCAGATAGACTAGTGGTTAGAGTGGTGGGTCAGTAACTGGTATGGTCAGATAGACTAGTGGTTAGAGTGGTGGTGGTCAGATAGACTAGTGGTTAGAGTGGTGGGTCAGTAACTGGTATGGTCAGATAGACTAGTGGTTAGAGTGGTGGGTCAGTAACTGGTATGGTCAGATAGACTAGTGGTTAGAGTGGTGGGTCAGTAACTGGTATGGTCAGATAGACTAGTGGTTAGAGTGGTGGGTCAGTAACTGGTATGGTCAGATAGACTAGTGGTTAGAGTGGTGGGTCAGTAACTGGTATGGTCAGATAGACTAGTGGTTAGAGTTGTGGTGGTCAGATAGACTAGTGGTTAGAGTGGTGGGTCAGTAACTGGTATGGTCAGATAGACTAGTGGTTAGAGTGGTGGGTCAGTAACTGGTATGGTCAGATAGACTAGTGGTTAGAGTGGTGGGTCAGTAACTGGTATGGTCAGATAGACTAGTGGTTAGAGTGTTGGGTCAGTAACTGGTATGGTCAGATAGACTAGTGGTTAGAGTGGTGGGTCAGTAACTGGTATGGTCAGATAGACTAGTGGTTAGAGTGGTGGGTCAGTAACTGGTATGGTCAGATAGACTAGTGGTTAGAGTGGTGGGTCAGTAACTGGTATGGTCAGATAGACTAGTGGTTAGAGTGGTGGGTCAGTAACTGGTATGGTCAGATAGACTAGTGGTTAGAGTGGTGGGTCAGTAACTGGTATGGTCAGATAGACTAGTGGTTAGAGTGGTGGGTCAGTAACTGGTATGGTCAGATAGACTAGTGGTTAGAGTGGTGGGTCAGTAACTGGTATGGTCAGATAGACTAGTGGTTAGAGTGGTGGGTCAGTAACTGGTATGGTCAGATAGACTAGTGGTTAGAGTGGTGGGTCAGTAACTGGTATGGTCAGATAGACTAGTGGTTAGAGTGGTGGTGGTCAGATAGACTAGTGGTTAGAGTGGTGGGTCAGTAACTGGTATGGTCAGATAGATTAGTGGTTAGAGTTGTGGTGGTCAGATAGACTAGTGGTTAGAGTGGTGGGTCAGTAACTGGTATGGTCAGATAGACTAGTGGTTAGAGTGGTGGGTCAGTAACTGGTATGGTCAGATAGACTAGTGGTTAGAGTGGTGGGTCAGTAACTGGTATGGTCAGATAGACTAGTGGTTAGAGTGTTGGGTCAGTAACTGGTATGGTCAGATAGACTAGTGGTTAGAGTGGTGGGTCAGTAACTGGTATGGTCAGATAGACTAGTGGTTAGAGTGGTGGGTCAGTAACTGGTATGGTCAGATAGACTAGTGGTTAGAGTGGTGGGTCAGTAACTGGTATGGTCAGATAGACTAGTGGTTAGAGTGTTGGGTCAGTAACTGGTATGGTCAGATAGACTAGTGGTTAGAGTGGTGGGTCAGTAACTGGTATGGTCAGATAGACTAGTGGTTAGAGTGGTGGGTCAGTAACTGGTATGGTCAGATAGACTAGTGGTTAGAGTGGTGGGGTCAGTAACTGGTATGGTCAGATAGACTAGTGGTTAGAGTGGTGGGTCAGTAACTGGTATGGTCAGATAGACTAGTGGTTAGAGTGGTGGGTCAGTAACTGGTATGGTCAGATAGACTAGTGGTTAGAGTGTTGGGTCAGTAACTGGTATGGTCAGATAGACTAGTGGTTAGAGTGGTGGGTCAGTAACTGGTATGGTCAGATAGACTAGTGGTTAGAGTGGTGGGTCAGTAACTGGTATGGTCAGATAGACTAGTGGTTAGAGTGGTGGGTCAGTAACTGGTATGGTCAGATAGACTAGTGGTTAGAGTGGTGGGTCAGTAACTGGTATGGTCAGATAGACTAGTGGTTAGAGTGTTGGGTCAGTAACTGGTATGGTCAGATAGACTAGTGGTTAGAGTGGTGGGTCAGTAACTGGTATGGTCAGATAGACTAGTGGTTAGAGTGTTGGGTCAGTAACTGGTATGGTCAGATAGACTAGTGGTTAGAGTGGTGGTCAGTAACTGGTATGGTCAGATAGACTAGTGGTTAGAGTGGTGGGTCAGTAACTGGTATGGTCAGATAGACTAGTGGTTAGAGTGTTGGGTCAGTAACTGGTATGGTCAGATAGACTAGTGGTTAGAGTGGTGGGTCAGTAACTGGTATGGTCAGATAGACTAGTGGTTAGAGTGGTGGGTCAGTAACTGGTATGGTCAGATAGACTAGTGGTTAGAGTGGTGGTGGTCAGATAGACTAGTGGTTAGAGTGTTGGGTCAGTAACTGGTATGGTCAGATAGACTAGTGGTTAGAGTGGTGGGTCAGTAACTGGTATGGTCAGATAGACTAGTGGTTAGAGTGGTGGTGGTCAGTAACTGGTATGGTCAGATAGACTAGTGGTTAGAGTGGTGGGTCAGTAACTGGTATGGTCAGATAGACTAGTGGTTAGAGTGGTGGGTCAGTAACTGGTATGGTCAGATAGACTAGTGGTTAGAGTGGTGGTGGTCAGATAGACTAGTGGTTAGAGTGGTGGGTCAGTAACTGGTATGGTCAGATAGACTAGTGGTTAGAGTGGTGGGTCAGTAACTGGTATGGTCAGATAGACTAGTGGTTAGAGTGGTGGGTCAGTAACTGGTATGGTCAGATAGACTAGTGGTTAGAGTGGTGGGTCAGTAACTGGTATGGTCAGATAGACTAGTGGTTAGAGTGGTGGGTCAGTAACTGGTATGGTCAGATAGACTAGTGGTTAGAGTGTTGGGTCAGTAACTGGTATGGTCAGATAGACTAGTGGTTAGAGTGGTGGTCAGTAACTGGTATGGTCAGATAGACTAGTGGTTAGAGTGTTGGGTCAGTAACTGGTATGGTCAGATAGACTAGTGGTTAGAGTGGTGGTCAGTAACTGGTATGGTCAGATAGACTAGTGGTTAGAGTGGTGGGTCAGTAACTGGTATGGTCAGATAGACTAGTGGTTAGAGTGTTGGGTCAGTAACTGGTATGGTCAGATAGACTAGTGGTTAGAGTGGTGGGTCAGTAACTGGTATGGTCAGATAGACTAGTGGTTAGAGTGGTGGGTCAGTAACTGGTATGGTCAGATAGACTAGTGGTTAGAGTGGTGGTGGTCAGATAGACTAGTGGTTAGAGTGTTGGGTCAGTAACTGGTATGGTCAGATAGACTAGTGGTTAGAGTGGTGGGTCAGTAACTGGTATGGTCAGATAGACTAGTGGTTAGAGTGGTGGTGGTCAGTAACTGGTATGGTCAGATAGACTAGTGGTTAGAGTGGTGGGTCAGTAACTGGTATGGTCAGATAGACTAGTGGTTAGAGTGGTGGGTCAGTAACTGGTATGGTCAGATAGACTAGTGGTTAGAGTGGTGGTGGTCAGATAGACTAGTGGTTAGAGTGGTGGGTCAGTAACTGGTATGGTCAGATAGACTAGTGGTTAGAGTGGTGGGTCAGTAACTGGTATGGTCAGATAGACTAGTGGTTAGAGTGTGGGTCAGTAACTGGTATGGTCAGATAGACTAGTGGTTAGAGTGGTGGGTCAGTAACTGGTATGGTCAGATAGACTAGTGGTTAGAGTGGTGGGTCAGTAACTGGTATGGTCAGATAGACTAGTGGTTAGAGTTGTGGTGGTCAGATAGACTAGTGGTTAGAGTGGTGGGTCAGTAACTGGTATGGTCAGATAGACTAGTGGTTAGAGTGGTGGGTCAGTAACTGGTATGGTCAGATAGACTAGTGGTTAGAGTGGTGGGTCAGTAACTGGTATGGTCAGATAGACTAGTGGTTAGAGTGTTGGGTCAGTAACTGGTATGGTCAGATAGACTAGTGGTTAGAGTGGTGGGTCAGTAACTGGTATGGTCAGATAGACTAGTGGTTAGAGTGGTGGGTCAGTAACTGGTATGGTCAGATAGACTAGTGGTTAGAGTGGTGGGGTCAGTAACTGGTATGGTCAGATAGACTAGTGGTTAGAGTGGTGGGTCAGTAACTGGTATGGTCAGATAGACTAGTGGTTAGAGTGGTGGGTCAGTAACTGGTATGGTCAGATAGACTAGTGGTTAGAGTGTTGGGTCAGTAACTGGTATGGTCAGATAGACTAGTGGTTAGAGTGGTGGGTCAGTAACTGGTATGGTCAGATAGACTAGTGGTTAGAGTGGTGGGTCAGTAACTGGTATGGTCAGATAGACTAGTGGTTAGAGTGGTGGGTCAGTAACTGGTATGGTCAGATAGACTAGTGGTTAGAGTGGTGGGTCAGTAACTGGTATGGTCAGATAGACTAGTGGTTAGAGTGGTGGTGGTCAGATAGACTAGTGGTTAGAGTGGTGGGTCAGTAACTGGTATGGTCAGATAGACTAGTGGTTAGAGTGGTGGGTCAGTAACTGGTATGGTCAGATAGACTAGTGGTTAGAGTGTTGGGTCAGTAACTGGTATGGTCAGATAGACTAGTGGTTAGAGTGGTGGGTCAGTAACTGGTATGGTCAGATAGACTAGTGGTTAGAGTGGTGGGTCAGTAACTGGTATGGTCAGATAGACTAGTGGTTAGAGTTGTGGTGGTCAGATAGACTAGTGGTTAGAGTGGTGGGTCAGTAACTGGTATGGTCAGATAGACTAGTGGTTAGAGTGGTGGGTCAGTAACTGGTATGGTCAGATAGACTAGTGGTTAGAGTGGTGGGTCAGTAACTGGTATGGTCAGATAGACTAGTGGTTAGAGTGTTGGGTCAGTAACTGGTATGGTCAGATAGACTAGTGGTTAGAGTGGTGGGTCAGTAACTGGTATGGTCAGATAGACTAGTGGTTAGAGTGGTGGGTCAGTAACTGGTATGGTCAGATAGACTAGTGGTTAGAGTGGTGGGGTCAGTAACTGGTATGGTCAGATAGACTAGTGGTTAGAGTGGTGGGTCAGTAACTGGTATGGTCAGATAGACTAGTGGTTAGAGTGGTGGGTCAGTAACTGGTATGGTCAGATAGACTAGTGGTTAGAGTGTTGGGTCAGTAACTGGTATGGTCAGATAGACTAGTGGTTAGAGTGGTGGGTCAGTAACTGGTATGGTCAGATAGACTAGTGGTTAGAGTGGTGGGTCAGTAACTGGTATGGTCAGATAGACTAGTGGTTAGAGTGGTGGGTCAGTAACTGGTATGGTCAGATAGACTAGTGGTTAGAGTGGTGGGTCAGTAACTGGTATGGTCAGATAGACTAGTGGTTAGAGTGTTGGGTCAGTAACTGGTATGGTCAGATAGACTAGTGGTTAGAGTGGTGGTCAGTAACTGGTATGGTCAGATAGACTAGTGGTTAGAGTGTTGGGTCAGTAACTGGTATGGTCAGATAGACTAGTGGTTAGAGTGGTGGTCAGTAACTGGTATGGTCAGATAGACTAGTGGTTAGAGTGGTGGGTCAGTAACTGGTATGGTCAGATAGACTAGTGGTTAGAGTGTTGGGTCAGTAACTGGTATGGTCAGATAGACTAGTGGTTAGAGTGGTGGGTCAGTAACTGGTATGGTCAGATAGACTAGTGGTTAGAGTGGTGGGTCAGTAACTGGTATGGTCAGATAGACTAGTGGTTAGAGTGGTGGTGGTCAGATAGACTAGTGGTTAGAGTGTTGGGTCAGTAACTGGTATGGTCAGATAGACTAGTGGTTAGAGTGGTGGGTCAGTAACTGGTATGGTCAGATAGACTAGTGGTTAGAGTGGTGGGGTCAGTAACTGGTATGGTCAGATAGACTAGTGGTTAGAGTGGTGGGTCAGTAACTGGTATGGTCAGATAGACTAGTGGTTAGAGTGGTGGGTCAGTAACTGGTATGGTCAGATAGACTAGTGGTTAGAGTGGTGGTGGTCAGATAGACTAGTGGTTAGAGTGGTGGGTCAGTAACTGGTATGGTCAGATAGACTAGTGGTTAGAGTGGTGGGTCAGTAACTGGTATGGTCAGATAGACTAGTGGTTAGAGTGGTGGGTCAGTAACTGGTATGGTCAGATAGACTAGTGGTTAGAGTGGTGGGTCAGTAACTGGTATGGTCAGATAGACTAGTGGTTAGAGTTGTGGTGGTCAGATAGACTAGTGGTTAGAGTGGTGGGTCAGTAACTGGTATGGTCAGATAGACTAGTGGTTAGAGTGGTGGGTCAGTAACTGGTATGGTCAGATAGACTAGTGGTTAGAGTGGTGGGTCAGTAACTGGTATGGTCAGATAGACTAGTGGTTAGAGTGTTGGGTCAGTAACTGGTATGGTCAGATAGACTAGTGGTTAGAGTGGTGGGTCAGTAACTGGTATGGTCAGATAGACTAGTGGTTAGAGTGGTGGGTCAGTAACTGGTATGGTCAGATAGACTAGTGGTTAGAGTGGTGGGGTCAGTAACTGGTATGGTCAGATAGACTAGTGGTTAGAGTGGTGGGTCAGTAACTGGTATGGTCAGATAGACTAGTGGTTAGAGTGGTGGGTCAGTAACTGGTATGGTCAGATAGACTAGTGGTTAGAGTGGTGGGTCAGTAACTGGTATGGTCAGATAGACTAGTGGTTAGAGTGGTGGGTCAGTAACTGGTATGGTCAGATAGACTAGTGGTTAGAGTGGTGGGTCAGTAACTGGTATGGTCAGATAGACTAGTGGTTAGAGTGGTGGGTCAGTAACTGGTATGGTCAGATAGACTAGTGGTTAGAGTGGTGGGTCAGTAACTGGTATGGTCAGATAGACTAGTGGTTAGAGTGTTGGGTCAGTAACTGGTATGGTCAGATAGACTAGTGGTTAGAGTGGTGGGTCAGTAACTGGTATGGTCAGATAGACTAGTGGTTAGAGTGTTGGGTCAGTAACTGGTATGGTCAGATAGACTAGTGGTTAGAGTGGTGGGTCAGTAACTGGTATGGTCAGATAGACTAGTGGTTAGAGTGGTGGGTCAGTAACTGGTATGGTCAGATAGACTAGTGGTTAGAGTGTTGGGTCAGTAACTGGTATGGTCAGATAGACTAGTGGTTAGAGTGGTGGGTCAGTAACTGGTATGGTCAGATAGACTAGTGGTTAGAGTGGTGGGTCAGTAACTGGTATGGTATGGTCAGATAGACTAGTGGTTAGAGTGTTGGGTCAGTAACTGGTATGGTCAGGTAGACTAGTTGTTAGAGTGTTGGGTCAGTAACTGGTATGGTCAGATAGACTAGTGGTTAGAGTGTTGGGTCAGTAACTGGTATGGTATGGTCAGATAGACTAGTGGTTAGAGTGGTGGGTCAGTAACTGGTATGGTCAGATAGACTAGTGGTTAGAGTGGTGGGTCAGTAACTGGTATGGTATGGTCAGATAGACTAGTGGTTAGAGTGTTGGGTCAGTAACTGGTATGGTCAGATAGACTAGTGGTTAGAGTGTTGGGTCAGTAACTGGTATGGTCAGATAGACTAGTGGTTAGAGTGTTGGGTCAGTAACTGGTATGGTATGGTCAGATAGACTAGTGGTTAGAGTGGTGGGTCAGTAACTGGTATGGTCAGATAGACTAGTGGTTAGAGTGGTGGGTCAGTAACTGGTATGGTATGGTCAGATAGACTAGTGGTTAGAGTGGTGGTGGTCAGTAACTGGTATGGTCAGGTAGACTAGTGGTTAGAGTGGTGGGTCAGTAACTGGTATGGTCAGATAGACTAGTGGTTAGAGTGGTGGGTCAGTAACTGGTATGGTCAGATAGACTAGTGGTTAGAGTGGTGGGTCAGTAACTGGTATGGTCAGATAGACTAGTGGTTAGAGTGTTGGGTCAGTAACTGGTATGGTCAGATAGACTAGTGGTTAGAGTGGTGGGTCAGTAACTGGTATGGTCAGATAGACTAGTGGTTAGAGTGGTGGGTCAGTAACTGGTATGGTCAGAATAGATTAGTGGTTAGAGTTGTGGTGGTCAGATAGACTAGTGGTTGAGTGGTGGGTCAGTAACTGGTATGGTCAGGTAGACTAGTGGTTAGAGTGTTGGGTCAGTAACTGGTATGGTCAGGTAGACTAGTGGTTAGAGTGTTGCGGTCAGTACTGATATGGTCAGATAGACTAGTGGTAGGAGTTGTTGGGTCAGTAACTGGTATGGTCAGATAGACTAGTGGTTAGAGTGGTGGGTCAGTAACTGGTATGGTCAGATAGACTAGTGGTTAGAGTGGTGGGTCAGTAACTGGTATGGTATGGTCAGATAGACTAGTGGTTAGAGTGTTGGGTCAGTAACTGGTATGGTCAGGTAGACTAGTTGTTAGAGTGTTGGGTCAGTACTGATATGGTCAGATAGACTAGTGGTTAGAGTGTTGGGTCAGTAACTGGTATGGTCAGATAGACTAGTGGTTAGAGTGTTGGGTCAGTAACTGGTATGGTCAGATAGACTAGTGGTTAGAGTGGTGGGTCAGTAACTGGTATGGTCAGGTAGACTAGTGGTTAGAGTGGTGGGTCAGTAACTGGTATGGTTCAGGTAGACTAGTGGTTAGAGTGGTGGGTCAGTATAACTGGTTATGGTCACAATAGGACTAGTGGTTAGAGTGTTGGGTCAGTAAACTGGTATGGTCAGATAGACTAGTGGTTAGAGTGGTGTGGGTCAGTACTGTATGGTCAGATAGACTAGTGGTTAGAGTGGTGGGTCAGTAACTGGTTATGGTATGGTCAGATAGACTAGTGGTAGAGAGTGTTGGGTCAGTAACTGGTATGGTCAGGTAGACTAGCTGTTAGAGTGTTGGGTCAGTAACTGATATGGTCAGATAGACTAGTGGTAGAGTGTTGGGTCAGTAACTGGTATGGTATGGTCAGATAGACTAGTGGTTAGAGTGGTGGGTCAGTAAACTGGTATGGTCAGCTAGACTAGTGGTTAGAGTGGTGGGTCAGTAACTGGTATGGTATGGTCAGATAGACTAGTGGTTAGAGTGGTGGTGGTCAGTAACTGGTATGGTCAGGTAGACTAGTGGTTAGAGTGGTGGGGTCAGTAACTGGTATGGTCAGATAGACTAGTGGTTAGAGTGGTGGGTCAGTAACTGGTATGGTCAGGTAGACTAGTGGTTAGAGTGGGGGGTCAGTAACTGGTATGGTCAGATAGACTAGTGGTTAGAGTGGTGGGTCAGTAACTGGTATGTCAGATAGACTAGTGGTTAGAGTGGTGGGTCAGTAACTGGTATGGTCAGATAGATTAGTGGTTAGAGTTGTGGTGGTCAGATAGACTAGTGGTTAGAGTGGTGGGTCAGTAACTGGTATGGTCAGGTAGACTAGTGGTTAGAGTGTTGGGTCAGTAACTGGTATGGTCAGGTAGACTAGTGGTTAGAGTGTTGGGTCAGTAACTGATATGGTCAGATAGACTAGTGGTTAGAGTGTTGGGTCAGTAACTGGTATGGTCAGATAGACTAGTGGTTAGAGTGGTGGGTCAGTAACTGGTATGGTCAGATAGACTAGTGGTTAGAGTGGTGGGTCAGTAACTGGTATGGTATGGTCAGATAGACTAGTGGTTAGAGTGTTGGGTCAGTAACTGGAATGGTCAGGTAGACTAGTTGTTAGAGTGGTGGGTCAGTAACTGATATGGTCAGATAGACTAGTGGTTAGAGTGTTGGGTCAGTAACTGGTATGGTCAGATAGACTAGTGGTTAGAGTGTTGGGTCAGTAACTGGTATGGTCAGATAGACTAGTGGTTAGAGTGGTGGTGGTCAGTAACTGGTATGGTCAGATAGACTAGTGGTTAGAGTGGTGGGTCAGTAACTGGTATGGTCAGATACACTAGTGGTTAGAGTGGTGGGTCAGTAACTGGTTATGGTCAGATAGACTAGTGGTTAGAGTGTTGGGTCAGTAACTGGTATGGTCAGATTGACTAGTGGTTAGAGTGGTGGGTCAGTAACTGGTATGGTCAGGTAAACTAGTCGTTAGAGTGGTGGGTCAGTAACTGGTATGGTCAGATAGACTAGTGGTTAGAGTGGTGGGTCAGTAACTGGTATGGTCAGGTAGACTAGTGGTTAGAGTGGTGGGTCAGTAACTGGTAATGTCAGATAGACTAGTGGTTAGAGTGGTGGTGGTCAGATAGACTAGTGGTTAGAGTGGTGGGTCAGTAACTGGTATGGTCAGATAGACTAGTGGTTAGAGTGGTGGGTCAGTAACTGGTATGGTCAGATAGACTAGTGGTTAGAGTGTTGGGTCAGTAACTGGTATGGTCAGATAGACTAGTGGTTAGAGTGGTGGGTCAGTAACTGGTATGGTCAGATAGACTAGTGGTTAGAGTGGTGGGTCAGTAACTGGTATGGTCAGATAGATTAGTGGTTAGAGTTGTGGTGGTCAGATAGACTAGTGGTTAGAGTGGTGGGTCAGTAACTGGTATGGTCAGATAGACTAGTGGTTAGAGTGGTGGGTCAGTAACTGGTATGGTCATTTAGACTAGTGGTTAGAGTGGTGGGTCAGTAACTGGTATGGTCAGATTGACTAGTGGTAGAGTGTTGGGTCAGTAACTGGCATAGTCAGATAGACTAGTGGTTAGAGTGGTGGGTCAGTAACTGGTATGGTCAGGTAGACTAGTGGTTAGAGTGGTGGGTCAGTAACTGGTATGGTCAGATAGACTAGTGGTTAGAGTGGTGGTGGTCAGTAACTGGTATGGTCAGATAGACTAGTGGTTAGAGTGGTGGGTCAGTAACTGGTATGGTCAGATACACTAGTGGTTAGAGTGGTGGGTCAGTAACTGGTATGGTCAGATAGACTAGTGGTTAGAGTGTTGGGTCAGTAACTGGTATGGTCAGATTGACTAGTGGTTTAGAGTGGTGGGTCAGTAACTGGTATGGTCAGATAGACTAGTGGTTAGAGTGGTGGGTCAGTAACTGGTATGGTCAGGTAGACTAGTGGTTAGAGTGGTGGGTCAGTAACTGGTATGGTCAGATAGACTAGTGGTTAGAGTGGTGGGTCAGTAACTGATGTGGTCAGATAGACTAGTGGTTAGAGTGTTGGGTCAGTAACTGGTATGGTCAGATAGACTAGTGGTTAGAGTGGTGGTCAGTAACTGGTATGGTCAGATAGACTAGTGGTTAGAGTGTTGGGTCAGTAACTGGTATGGTCAGATAGACTAGTGGTTAGAGTGGTGGTCAGTAACTGGTATGGTCAGATAGACTAGTGGTTAGAGTGGTGGGTCAGTAACTGGTATGGTCAAATAGACTAGTGGTTAGAGTGTTGGGTCAGTAACTGGTATGGTCAGATAGACTAGTGGTTAGAGTGGTGGGTCAGTAACTGGTATGGTCAGATAGACTAGTGGTTAGAGTGGTGGGTCAGTAACTGGTATGGTCAGGTAGACTAGTGGTTATAGTGGTGGTGGTCAGATAGACTAGTGGTTAGAGTGTTGGGTCAGTAACTGGTATGGTCAGGTAGACTAGTGGTTAGAGTGGTGGGTCAGTAACTGGTATGGTCAGATAGACTAGTGGTTAGAGTGGTGGTGGTCAGTAACTGGTATGGTCAGATAGACTAGTGGTTAGAGTGGTGGGTCAGTAACTGGTATGGTCAGGTAGACTAGTGGTTAGAGTGGTGGGTTAGTAACTGGTAATGTCAGATAGACTAGTGGTTAGAGTGGTGGTGGTCAGATAGACTAGTGGTTAGAGTGGTGGGTCAGTAACTGGTATGGTATGGTCAGATAGACTAGTGGTTAGAGTGTTGGGTCAGTAACTGGTATGGTCAGATAGACTAGTGGTTAGAGTGGTGGGTCAGTAACTGGTATGGTATGGTCAGATAGACTAGTGGTTAGAGTGTTGGGTCAGTAACTGGTATGGTCAGGTAGACTAGTTGTTAGAGTGTTGGGTCAGTAACTGATATGGTCAGATAGACTAGTGGTTAGAGTGTTGGGTCAGTAACTGGTATGGTATGGTCAGATAGACTAGTGGTTAGAGTGGTGGGTCAGTAACTGGTATGGTCAGATAGACTAGTGGTTAGAGTGGTGGGTCAGTAACTGGTATGGTATGGTCAGATAGACTAGTGGTTAGAGTGGTGGTGGTCAGTAACTGGTATGGTCAGGTAGACTAGTGGTTAGAGTGGTGGGTCAGTAACTGGTATGGTCAGATAGACTAGTGGTTAGAGTGGTGGGTCAGTAACTGGTATGGTCAGGTAGACTAGTGGTTAGAGTGGTGGGTCAGTAACTGGTATGGTCAGATAGACTAGTGGTTAGAGTGTTGGGTCAGTAACTGGCATAGTCAGATAGACTAGTGGTTAGAGTGGTGGGTCAGTAACTGGTATGTCAGATAGACTAGTGGTTAGAGTGGTGGGTCAGTAACTGGTATGGTCAGATAGATTAGTGGTTAGAGTTGTGGTGGTCAGATAGACTAGTGGTTAGAGTGGTGGGTCAGTAACTGGTATGGTCAGGTAGACTAGTGGTTAGAGTGTTGGGTCAGTAACTGGTATGGTCAGGTAGACTAGTGGTTAGAGTGTTGGGTCAGTAACTGATATGGTCAGATAGACTAGTGGTTAGAGTGTTGGGTCAGTAACTGGTATGGTCAGATAGACTAGTGGTTAGAGTGGTGGGTCAGTAACTGGTATGGTCAGATAGACTAGTGGTTAGAGTGGTGGGTCAGTAACTGGTATGGTATGGTCAGATAGACTAGTGGTTAGAGTGTTGGGTCAGTAACTGGTATGGTCAGGTAGACTAGTTGTTAGAGTGTTGGGTCAGTAACTGATATGGTCAGATAGACTAGTGGTTAGAGTGTTGGGTCAGTAACTGGTATGGTCAGATAGACTAGTGGTTAGAGTGTTGGGTCAGTAACTGGTATGGTCAGATAGACTAGTGGTTAGAGTGGTGGGTCAGTAACTGGTATGGTCAGGTAGACTAGTGGTTAGAGTGGTGGGTCAGTAACTGGTATGGTCAGATAGACTAGTGGTTAGAGTGGTGGGTCAGTAACTGATGTGGTCAGATAGACTAGTGGTTAGAGTGTTGGGTCAGTAACTGGTATGGTCAGATAGACTAGTGGTTAGAGTGGTGGTCAGTAACTGGTATGGTCAGATAGACTAGTGGTTAGAGTGTTGGGTCAGTAACTGGTATGGTCAGATAGACTAGTGGTTAGAGTGGTGGTCAGTAACTGGTATGGTCAGATAGACTAGTGGTTAGAGTGGTGGGTCAGTAACTGGTATGGTCAAATAGACTAGTGGTTAGAGTGTTGGGTCAGTAACTGGTATGGTCAGATAGACTAGTGGTTAGAGTGGTGGGTCAGTAACTGGTATGGTCAGATAGACTAGTGGTTAGAGTGGTGGGTCAGTAACTGGTATGGTATGGTCAGATAGACTAGTGGTTAGAGTGTTGGGTCAGTAACTGGTATGGTCAGGTAGACTAGCTGTTAGAGTGTTGGGTCAGTAACTGATATGGTCAGATAGACTAGTGGTTAGAGTGTTGGGTCAGTAACTGGTATGGTATGGTCAGATAGACTAGTGGTTAGAGTGGTGGGTCAGTAACTGGTATGGTCAGATAGACTAGTGGTTAGAGTGGTGGGTCAGTAACTGGTATGGTATGGTCAGATAGACTAGTGGTTAGAGTGGTGGTGGTCAGTAACTGGTATGGTCAGGTAGACTAGTGGTTAGAGTGGTGGGTCAGTAACTGGTATGGTCAGATAGACTAGTGGTTAGAGTGGTGGGTCAGTAACTGGTATGGTCAGGTAGACTAGTGGTTAGAGTGGTGGGTCAGTAACTGGTATGGTCAGATAGACTAGTGGTTAGAGTGGTGGGTCAGTAACTGGTATGTCAGATAGACTAGTGGTTAGAGTGGTGGGTCAGTAACTGGTATGGTCAGATAGATTAGTGGTTAGAGTTGTGGTGGTCAGATAGACTAGTGGTTAGAGTGGTGGGTCAGTAACTGGTATGGTCAGGTAGACTAGTGGTTAGAGTGTTGGGTCAGTAACTGGTATGGTCAGGTAGACTAGTGGTTAGAGTGTTGGGTCAGTAACTGATATGGTCAGATAGACTAGTGGTTAGAGTGTTGGGTCAGTAACTGGTATGGTCAGATAGACTAGTGGTTAGAGTGGTGGGTCAGTAACTGGTATGGTCAGATAGACTAGTGGTTAGAGTGGTGGGTCAGTAACTGGTATGGTATGGTCAGATAGACTAGTGGTTAGAGTGTTGGGTCAGTAACTGGAATGGTCAGGTAGACTAGTTGTTAGAGTGTTGGGTCAGTAACTGATATGGTCAGATAGACTAGTGGTTAGAGTGTTGGGTCAGTAACTGGTATGGTCAGATAGACTAGTGGTTAGAGTGTTGGGTCAGTAACTGGTATGGTCAGATAGACTAGTGGTTAGAGTGTTGGTGGTCAGTAACTGGTATGGTCAGATAGACTAGTGGTTAGAGTGGTGGGTCAGTAACTGGTATGGTCAGATAGACTAGTGGTTAGAGTGGTGGGTCAGTAACTGGTATGGTCAGGTAGACTAGTGGTTAGAGTGGTGGGTCAGTAACTGGTATCGCTGGTTTGAAAACCTGACCCATCAAGGTGAAAATCTGTCGATGTGCCCTTAAGCAAGACACTTACATCTCATTTGCTCCATGGTCACCAGACTACTACGACCCTGTACAACAACACCTATCATACTACTACGACCCGGTACAACAACACCTATCATACTACTATAACTGACCCTGTAAAACAACACCTATCATACTACTATGACTGACCATGTACAACAACACCTATCATACTACTATGTCTGACCCTGTAAAACAACACCTATCATACTACTATGACTGACCCTGTACAACAACACCTATCATACTACTACGACCCTGTAAAACAACACCTATCATACTACTATGACTGACCCTGTAAAACAACACCTATCATACTACTATGACCCTGTAAAACAACACCTATCATACTACTATGACTGACCCTGTAAAACAACACCTATCATACTACTATGACTGACCCTGTAAAACAACACCTATCATACTACTATGACTGACCCTGTAAAACAACACCTATCATACTACTATGACTGACCCTGTAAAACAACACCTATCATACTACTACGACCCTGTACAACAACACCTATCATACTACTATGACTGACCCTGTACAACAACACCTATCATACTACTATGACTGACCCTGTACAACAACACCTATCATACTACTACGACCCTGTACAACAACACCTATCATACTACTATGACCCTGTACAACAACACCTACCATACTACTACGACCCTGTACAACATCACCTATCATACTACTATCAAATCAAATCAAATTTATTTATATAGCCCTTCGTACATCAGCTGATATCTCAAAGTGCTGTACAGAAACCCAGCCTAAAACCCCAAACAGCAAGCAATGCAGGTGGAGAAGCACGGTGGCTAGGAAAAACTCCCTAGAAAGGCCAATGACTGACCCTGTACAACAACACCTATCATACTACTATGACTGACCCTGTAGAACAACACCTATCATACTACTATGACTGACCCTGTAAAACAACACCTATCATACTACTATGACTGACCCTGTAAAACAACACATTTCACACAACCAATCTGATGTCTGTGACAATCAAAAACTTTAAAAGCGAACCAACATAAAGAAAATGACAGCATTGATGTTGTTTTATTACAACAGTTAATTTAACAATGATGTTTATAAATCTAGTTGACATTCATCCCAGGACACCTTGACTTGCATTACACTCTCACTGCAGAACAACATCCTCATGAAATCACATGACTTCTAGTGAGAGAAGAGGATTCCTGTTAACACGGCCTGCTACAAGCAGGAAACTAGTTATGGACCAACCAGAAATGTGACATGTCTGTTTGACAGTAACCCTGAAAGATGCATGTGTGAACTATCTTGTCATCTCTTTGGCTAACCACATTGGAACATTCTAGTCTTTAAGGACATGAACTGGCAGAACAGGTCATTGTTTTCAGGAAGGTGTAACCATGACGATGGGGGGGCAGGAGGCAGACTAAGTGCAAGGGCAGCAACCTGAACTACAAAGACAAACAACCACCTGAACTACTGTCCTACAAAGACAAACAGCCACCTGAACTACTGTCCTACAGAGACAAACAGCATCTACACGAACAGCCACCTGAACTACTGTCCTACAAAGACAAACAGCCACCTGAACTACTGTCCTACAAAGACAAACAGCCACCTGAACTACTGTCCTACAAAGACAAACAGCATCTACACAAACAGCCACCTGAACTACTGTCCTACAGAGACAAACAGCCACCTGAACTACTGACCTACAAAGACAAACAGCCACCTGAACTACTGTCCTACAAAGACAAACAGCCACCTAAACTACTGTCCTACAAAGACAAACAGCATCTACACAAACAGCCACCTGAACTACTGTCCTACAGAGACAAACAGCCACCTGAACTACTGTCCTACAAAGACCAGCAGTATCTACACAAACAGCCACCTGAACTACTGTCCTACAAAGACAAACAGCCACCTAAACTACTGTCCTACAAAGACAAACAGCCACCTGAACTACTGTCCTACAAAGACAAACAGCCACCTGAACTACTGTCCTACAAAGACAAACAGCATCTACACAAACAGCCACCTGAACTACTGTCCTACAAAGACAAACAGCATCTACACAAACAACCACCTGAACTACTGTCCTACAGAGACAAACAGCCACCTGAACTACTGTCCTACAAAGACAAACAGCATCTACACAAACAACCACCTGAACTACTGTCCTACAGAGACAAATAGCATTTACACAAACAGTGAATCTGAGAAAAATGGCTTTAACGTTAATTCCTAGTCCATGCATATCAACCATGACCACTAATCTGACCTATGACCCCTAAAATGCTGATACTACACTCTGCCTTGGTATGACCTATGACCCCTAAGTACTGATACTGCACTCTGCCTTGGTCTGACCTTAAACAGCTGTCTGGGTAATGAAACAGCAAAGTGCAGCATCTAGAAATCTAAATGTGTTGATCCAGATTTATTGTTGTTTTTCTGTTTGATAGAAACACTTTGAGTTCTAACTACATTCCAACTGTATTTAATGGTGTTATGTAGTTGTGTTGTCATGTTGTATTGTAGTAACCCTCAACTGTATTTAATGGTGTTATGTAGTTGTGTTGTCATGTTGTAGTAACCCTCAACTGTATTTAATGGTGTTATGTAGTTGTGTTGTCATGTTGTATTGTAGTAGCCCTCAACTGTATTTAATGGTGTTATGTAGTTGTGTTGTCATGTTGTGAAAGTTGTATTGTAGCAGGCCTAACCCTCAACATTTTCTGGTGATGGAGAGAGACACAGACAAGACACAGACACAGCAACAGAATAGGACATGATGGAGAGACACAGACAAGACACAGACACAGCAACAGAATAGGATATGATGGAGAGAGACACCAGACAAGACACAGAGACAGCAACAGAATAGGATATGATGGAGAGAGACACCAGACAAGACACAGAGACAACAAAAAAATAGGTTATGATGGAGAGAGACACCAAACAAGACACAGAGACAGCAACAGAAGAATAGGATATGACGGAGAGAGACACCAAACAAGACACAGAGACAGCAACAGAAGAATAGGAAATGATTTAGAGAGACACCAGACAAGACACAGACAGCAACAGAAGAATAGGATGTGATGGAGAGAGACAACAGACAAGACACAGAGACAGCAACAGAGGAATAGGATGTGATAGAGAGACACCAGACAAGACACAGAGACAACAACAGAATAGGATATGATGGAGAGAGACACCAGACAAGACACAGAGACAGCAACAGAGGAATAGGATATGATGGAGAGAGACACCAGACAAGACACAGAGACAGCAACAGAAGAATAGGATATGATGGAGAGAGACACCAGACAAGACACAGTGACAGCAAAAGAAGAATAGGATGTGATAGAGAGAGACACCAGACAAGACACAGAGACAGCAACAGACGACACAGAGAAAGTGATGGAGAGAGACAGAAGAATAGAGTTCCAGACAGTTGTAGAATGTATGCCAAGGAACATTGTAAGAGCTATAAAGAGAGAGGGGGTGGGAGAGAGAACAGGCATAACCTGATATGTAAATGAGCAGAGCAAATGAAAGTAACTTTTGACGACCTGATGATCATTCAGACTCTGTTTCTATTGAGAGATAAAAGGTAAGACGACGATTGTTATTAAAGTTGATGATATTGTTACGTGTGTTCATATAGTTGATGATATTGTAATGTGTATTCATATAGTTGATGATATGGTTATGTGTGTTCATATAGTTTATGATATTGTTATGTGTGTTCATATAGTTGATGATATTGTTATGTGTGTTCATATAGTTGATGATATTGTTATGTGTGTTCATATAGTTGATGATATTGTTATGTGTATTCATATAGTTGATGATATTTTTGGTGGACAGAGTTATAATAGTCCTACTCTCATTAAAATGTGTTTGATATAAATTAGATGCTTCGTGTGAATTCGTTCTGTGCCCATCTGTGTGCCCCAGGGTGATCACTCCTACACTATCTAGAATCTAAAAGGGTTCTTTAGCTGTCCCCATAGGAGAACACTTTGTAGAACCCTTTTTGGTACTAGGTAGAACCATTTTGGGTTCCATGAAGAACCCTTTCCACAGAGGGTTCTACATAGAAGCCAGGAGAATTCTACCTGGAACCCAAAAGCGTTCTCCTATGGGGACAGACGGAGGACCTGTTTGGAACCCTTTAGTCTAAGAGTGTACTGTATCATAGGTCTATAGACCAGGGTGATCTCCTACTGTATCATATGTCTATAGACCAGGGTGATCTCCTACTGTATCATAGGTCTATAGACCAGGGTGATCTCCTACTGTATCATAGGTCTATGGACCAGGGTGATCTCCTACTGTATCATAGGTCTATGGACCAGGGTGATTTCCTACTGTATCATAGGTCTATAGACCAGGGTGATCTCCTACTGTATCGTAGGTCTATAGACCAGGGTGATCTCCTACTGTATCATAGGTCTATAGACCAGGGTGATCTCCTACTGTATCATAGGTCTATAGACTTGTCTTCTCAAAACAGGCTTAAAACACAACAAGCAACAAACAAACATTTTCTCTTTCTAATCTACTGTTAACACTTTTTACTCAGGGAGGGATTTTGTGTGAAAGAGACAAATAAATATTGTGGAA
This sequence comes from Oncorhynchus kisutch, assembly GCF_002021735.2. Lineage (NCBI taxonomy): Eukaryota > Metazoa > Chordata > Actinopteri > Salmoniformes > Salmonidae > Oncorhynchus > Oncorhynchus kisutch. The sequence continues at coordinate 102,365 of NW_022262825.1, forward strand.
AGACTAACAACAACTTACACTTCCTCAAAACAGGTTGTGTGTATTCATTAGTGCCATTTAAAACTGTTGGCATACCAAAAACACCAACATAGAAATAGGAAAACTAGAACACCCCCCTAGTCATGCCCTGATCTACAACACCATAGAGAACCAAGGGCTCTCTGTGGTCAGGGCGTGACAGCAACATTTTAAAACTGTTGGCTGTGGAGTAAACTAATGAATACAACCCAGGTTGTTGCCTACGACTCGGCATGTTGATACCTGCCTGATGCTGAAACCTGATTGTAGCCTGAGGTGTAAACTATGATACTAGCTAGATATACTGGTTTTCTAAAAATAGCCAACTTCAGTTAGCTTCACATTCCAGGCCTCACCCATAAGAATATGCAGAACAGAAAATATCTCAATGACTTGACATGTTCTGGTTGTGAATTCAGGCTACAAGGTGAGAATTCTGCCAGGGATTATTGTAAAGTGTGTAGAGACATTAAATGTCTGGTGTAATGTTAGTATAGTGAATGACAGTAAAACACTCCTAACAGTAGAGAAATTAAATGTCTGGTGTAATGTTAGTATAGTGAAGTAAAACACTCCTAACAGTAGATACATTAAATGTCTGGTGTAATGTTAGTATAGTGAATGACAGTACAACACTCCTAACAGTCTACTTCTACTGAGACAGGTTGGTGTCAGTTTAATCATACAACATGGAGCTGACTGGACGTGGTCAAGTCAAATTTAATATATCAACATTCATATATTATAGTTCTACATTTAACATTTCATATGATAATGTAATCGTATCATAGTTCTTCTATAGTGTAGTGAACCTCTACATTTCATATGATAATATAATTGTATCATAGTTCCTCTATAACATTCGTTGAACAAAGAGACACAATAATACGAGTGAAAGGATTTTAGGATAATATCAGTAAGTGTTGATTTAGAGTTGTCTTCTGGGTTCAGCCTTCTAGTTGCCTTTATCAACAGGTTGAAATGTAATAAATGACATCACAATGACATGTCCTCAGAGTTGGAAAGATCCTACATCTGAACACATTATTTAACATGGTGACATGGTGCTGCTAGTGAAAGAAAACATTAAGAGACAGAATACAGGCGGTGGAGTTTGCACAAAGTTTACGAACAACAATATATTGAACTAGGTAGAGTGAGCATAGAGCTAAAGGCTATAACCAGGGGGAAGAAACTGTTCAGATTGGGGTCTATACATCCAATCACAGAGGTTTACAGCAGCTGACAGTTGCAACTTCATTGCTAATAACTCAAACTTCCTTTTTCAGATAAAGACATCATCTCTGTACAGATGTAGGATCTGAATTTGATCACCCTGTTGCAGGAAAACTAAAACTTGCAGTGTATTTTATGTTTTAAAAGGCTTCTGAAATTTGTAATTTCTATGAGCTATGATCTCTTATCATGCTGACAACCTGATGGTCTCTGTGAACTGATCTGAACAGGTTTAGACTGGTCATCTATGATATGTAGGTTATATACAGTACATTCTCTGTCCTGCTACTGGTAGGACTATAACATTATGTGAACTGATCTGAAAAGGTGTAGGCTGGTCATCTATGATATGTAGGCTATAGCCGAGGTATAGACCTTGATCTGCATATCACTAACAAACTACTATTATACATTATAACCTAGCCTACTTTACATAATATAACATCTACATATCACTAACAACCCACTACTATACATTATAACCTAGTCTACTTTACATAATATAACATATCACTACCAACCCACTACTATACATTATAACCTAGTCTACTTTACATAATATAACATATCACTAACAACCCACTACTATACATTATAACCTAGTCTACTTCACATAATATAACATATCACTAACAACCCACTACTATACATTATAACCTAGTCTACTTTACATAATATAACATCTACATATCACTAACAACCCACTACTATACATTATAACCTAGTCTACTTTACATAATATAACATCTACATATCACTAACAACCCACTATTATACATTATAACCTAGTCTACTTTACATAATATAACATATCACTAACAACCCACTACTATACATTATAACCTAGTCTACTTTACATAATACAACATCTACATATCACTTGATGCAAAAAAAAGTTTTCTGAATGGATCAATGATTTCCCCCTCAGATCAATCATGTCCGTTTTAGCCCTTCTGTCTGTATTCTCAGATACGTTTAGAAAAGAAAGAACAGACTGAAAGACAATAAACAGCCACTTTTAATGAATAAAAACAAGTGTGAGACATGGCCTTGTGTTGCTGTACTGTCTATAACTACCTTAATAAACAGTGACTTATTATTATTGACAGTTACCATGGAGATGAAATGTCACAGCTACATGTTCATGTGATGCATTAAATCACCTGATTGTTTCTATGTCTGTTAGTAAATGTTTTATTTCTCGAAGAGATAATGAATAAATGAGAACAATTGACAATCAATAATAAGTTGTCACTGTGTTAACCACAACTAACATGTTGGATCTCTGTTTAGTTGTCACTGTGTTAACCACAACTAACATGTTGGATCTCTGTTTAGTTGTCACTGTGTTAACCACAACCAACATGTTGGATCTCTGTTTAGTTGTCACTGTGTTAACCACAACCAACATGTTGGATCTCTGTTTAGTTGTCACTGTGTTAATCACAACCAACATGATGGATCTCTGTTTAGTTGTCACTGTGTTAACCACAACCAACATGTTGGATCTCTGTTTAGTTGTCACTGTGTTAACCACAACCAACATGTTGGATCTCTGTTTAGGGGTCAGTGCTCTAAAATGAGTCTCTCTGGGGAGAGAGAGGAGGGGGGCCCTTCCTCTAAAATGTATCTCTCTGGGGGACATGACACCAAAGCTAAGAGGTAAGATGACAATTTTTTGAAGAATTTATTAAGTTTATTTCCAAAATAAATATCTATTTTAAGATGAATGCACTTACTGTAAAGCGTTCTGGATAAGAGCATCTGCTAAATCAGGGGTTCTCAATCCGGGGTCTGTGGAGGTACTGCAGGGGTTCCACGGCACCCTGACTGTACTCGTTGCAATGTTAGACATTTGATAGAATTTTCACATGACACGACCACATTGCCTACTCTTAATTATTACCTAATATAATGGAATGCATTTAATTTTTTTAACCAATTTTGATGGTTGTACAAGCAGAATATTGACAATATTACCATCATGTTGCCTACAACATTGCATACAATGTTCATTTTCATCTAACACATATTACGCCCTAGACGCCTTCAATTGCCCAATTTACAGCCATGCACAATTTAGGATAATTTTTTAACAACATGATGTTGTGCTCCAAAGGGAGAACTTGAAATAACATGATGTAGATAATTAAATATGGAATGTTTATTAAAATATGGAATTATTATAAAAAAAACTGAATGTTTGTTTTACATAATGATAAAAAATGAATATTTCCAATGTAACCCACTGTAAAGACTGGGTTTAGTTGATTGTGTTGCACTGCTCATGTCCGCGTTCTGGAACTGTCCGCTTCCCCGTTCGGTGTGGCGCCAAGCCGGTTACGCGCAGAGTGGACTGAGGTGATCTTGGGGAATAACGACGGAGTTTGTTACAGTGTTGAGACGCCGAAGTTTATTGTTCAATTTGCTTTTTGCTTTACGGTCAGGGACAGTATGAGTGTAGCCAGATCCTTTTCACTCTCTGTCCTTGTTTTAATTTGTGTTTCACCGGATTCATCATCGAAACGAGGGACAGACGAACGACCTGCTAACTAACCAAGCTATTCGGTACAGCTCGGTAAGCTAGCTAGCTACTCTACCAGCAGCATCCTAGTTATCCTAGCTAGTCGGTACAGCTCGGTAAGCTAGCTAGCTACTCTACCAGCAGCATCCTAGTTATCCTAGCTAGTCGGTACAGCTCGGTAAGCTAGCTAGCTACTCTACCAGCAGCATCCTAGTTATCCTAGCTAGTCGGTACAGCTCGGTAATCTAGCTAGCTACTCTACCAGCAGCATCCTAGTTACCATAGCTACCACTACATCATCACCGGCTGTCTGCATTTCTTGTGGACCGATGGAGCTCCCCGGTTGTTTCTTCCACCTGTTAAATCCCGGTGAGGCTTCTCCCTCTCTCGTTGACGGATGCTGGCTACCTCTGTCCGGTTCTCCTCTCTTCACTAGATGGACGGTAACTTTAGTGTTTAACCCCTCTGTGTCCAAGGACCGAACTTTTGAATATTATTTTCAGGGCGCCTCAATAGCAGGTATTGAACACCGGGTAAATAATCACTAGTCAGAACCTCAACCTCGGTAGACATTCATTATAAAAAATCATCTTAATATCTGAAATTGTGAGTAAACAACCTCGAGAGTGCGTCTTCCAGCCCTCCAATAAATTACATAATTCAACCCTCCCGGTTAGTAAATGTACCTCAACATCCCCCGGAGAAGGCAGAGTAACGACACCAGCCTTTTAGCGGGGCTGACAGACTGACTACAACGCTCGCGACGCTAAATGAAATTCGTTATTAAAAATGACACACTGCTCGCGCCATTAACTAACGTCTGGAAGTCAGTTCTATTTGTGAAACTCTTCTTATGTTTCCCCATCTGAGCTCAGAGTAGATGAGAGATGTAATGTTTGTCTCTGTTGTGTTGAAGCCCAATCAAGCAGGAGAGACCAGCCTCCCCTGTTCCCAGCTGTGTGTCCATGAAGAGTGACCGGTCTATGAAGCAACCTATATACTTTAGAGAGGGAGACTTTTCTACTGAACAAAGGTAAGAAGAACTCATGGGTCCTGGTCAGTGAGTTAAACAACACTGTCTCTAGTCATTTCTCCTCTCCCACTTTCCCATTAATTGTTGTTGTTTTCATAATCCATAGGCTCATCATTTTGTCCATTTCCATAGTCCTAAACAATATTAAACAAACACAACATTCCCTCTCTCCCTTTGTGTGTGTGTGTGTGTGTGTGTGTGTGTGTGTGTGTGTGTGTGTGTGTGTGTGTGTATGCACTCCCTGGATGAGGAGTGGTAATCTCTATCCTGATTTTCTAGTCACTTTTACCTCTACCTACATGTACATATTATCTCAATTATAGCCTCATTATTACCTCAACTACCTGGTACCCTGCACATTGACTCAGTACTGGTACTCCTTATAGTCTCATTATTACCTCAACTACCTGGTACCCTGCACATTGACTCAGTACTGGTTCTCCTTATAGTCTCATTATTACCTCAACTACCTGGTACCCTGCACATTGACTCAGTACTGGTTCTCCTTATAGTCTCATTATTACCTCAACTACCTGGTACCCTGCACATTGACTCAGTACTGGTTCTCCTTATAGTCTCATTATTACCTCAACTACCTGGTACCCTGCACATTGACTCAGTACTGGTACTCCTTATAGTCTCATTATTACCTCAACTACCTGGTACCCTGCACATTGACTCAGTACTGGTACTCCTTATAGTCTCATTATTACCTCAACTACCTGGTACCCTGCATACTGACTCGGTACTGGTACTCCTTATAGTCTCATTATTACCTCAACTACCTGGTACCCCTGCACATTGACTCAGTACTGATACTCCTTATAGTCTCATTATTACCTCAACTACCTGGTACCCTGCACAGTGACACAGTACTGGTACTCCTTATAGTCTCATTATTACCTCAACTACCTGGTACCCTGCACATTGACACAGTACTGGTACTCCTTATAGCCTCATTCTTGTTATTTTGTGTTGCTATTTCCTTATTTTTATTTACAAGGCACAAGGACAACGTAGCACGTCCTGTGAACACGTCAGGGTTCCATAGCCGGAGGCAGACCAGCAGAAACTGGATCAGCAGCACAACAAGGTAACACGTCTGGTGAACAGGTCAGAGTTCATATCCTCAGGCAGACCAGCAGAAACTGGACCAGCAGCACAAAAAGGTAACACGTCTGGTGAACAGGTCAGAGTTCATATCCTCAGGCAGACCAGTAGAAACTGGATCAGCAGCACAACAAGGTATCACGTCTGGTGAACAGGTCAGAGTTCATATCCTCAGGCAGACCAGTAGAAACTGGATCAGCAGCACAACAAGGTATCACGTCTGGTGAACAGGTCAGAGTGAGACAGATATATATTATTACTGTGTAAAACCTAGCAGTACTACTGATTCCTCTGAGAGTGAGGCAGATATATATTATTACTGTGTAAAACCTAGCAGTACTACTGATTTCTCTGAGAGTGAGACAGATATATATTATTACTGTGTAAAACCTAGCAGTACTACTGATTTCTTTGAGAGTGAGGCAGATAGAAATAATTTAGAAAAAACATGATTATTTGTCTCTGAAAAAAACATAACTTATAAACATAATTTCTTTAACGTTCGCGACGCTAAATGAATCGTTATTAAAAATGACACACTGCTCGCGCGCCATTAACTAACATCTGGAAGTCAGTTCTATTTGTGAAACTCTTCTTATGTTTCCCCATCTGAGGTCAGAGTAGATGAGAGATGTAATGTTTGTCTCTGTTGTGTTGAAGTCCAATCAAGCAGGAGAGACCAGCCTCCCCTGTTCCCAGCTGTGTGTCCATGAAGAGTGACCGGTCTATGGATCTACCTATACAGTTTAGAGAGGGAGACTTTTCTACTGAACAAAGGTAAGAAGAACTCATGGGTCCTGGTCAGTGAGTTAAACAACACTGTCTCTAGTCATTTCTCCTCTCCCATTTTCCCATTTATTGTTGTTGTGTGTGTGTGTGTGTGTGTGTGTGTGTGTGTGTGTGTGTGTGTGTGTGTGTGTGTGTGTTTGTGTGTGTGTGTGTGTGTGTCGGAACTCCCTGGATGAGGAGATGTAATCTCTATTCTGATTTCCTCGTCACTTATACCCCTACCGACATGTACATATTATCTTCTTATAGCCTGATTATTACCTCAACTACCTGGTACCCTGTACATTGACTCAGTACTGGTTCTCCTTATTGCCTCAACTACCTGGTACCCTGCACATTGACTCAGTACTGGTTCTCCTTATAGTCTCATTATTACCTCAACTACCTGGTACCCTGCACATTGACTCAGTACTGGTTCTCCTTATAGTCTCATTATTACCTCAACTACCTGGTACCCTGCACATTGACTCAGTACTGGTACTCCTTATAGTCTCATTATTACGTCAACTACCTGGTACCCTGCACATTGACTCAGTACTGGTACTCCTTATAGTCTCATTATTACCTCAACTACCTGGTACCCTGCACATTGACTCAGTACTGGTTCTCCTTATAGTCTCATTATTACCTCAACTACCTGGTACCCTGCACATTGACTCAGTACTGGTACTCCTTATAGTCTCATTATTACCTCAACTACCTGGTACCCTGCATACTGACTCAGTACTGGTTCTCCTTATAGTCTCATTATTCGCGTCAACGAGCATCTAGAAGTCAGTTCTATTTGTGACGCAGTTCGCGCTGCATCTCCTCATTGGTTTATAGAAGCAGGTACCCACGTGCCATCTCCTCATTGGTTTATAGAAGCAGGTACCCACGTGCCATCTCCTCATTGGTTTATAGAAGCAGGTACCCACGTGCCATCTCCTCATTGGTTTATAGAAGCATGTACCCACGTGCCATCTCCTCATTGGTTTATAGAAGCAGGTACCCACGTGCCATCTCCTCATTGGTTTATAGAAGCAGGTACCCACGTGCCATCTCCTCATTGGTTTATAGAAGCAGGTACCCACGTGCCATCTCCTCATTGGTTTATAGAAGCAGGTACCCACGTGCCATCTCCTCATTGGTTTATAGAAGCAGGTACCCACGTGCCATCTCCTCATTTAGCAAAAAAACATAACTTAACATAAACACAACTTCTTTAAACAATAAAAGCTAATTTATGAACATTACTGAAAATAGATAAATAGCTTTTTGGAATGAAACTCTTATGTTTCCCCATCTGAGCTCAGAGTAGATGAGAGATGTAATGTTTGTCTCTGTTGTGTTGAAGTCCAATCAAGCAGAAGAGACCAGCCTCCCCTGTTCCCAGCTGTGTGTCCATGAAGAGTGACTGGTCTATGGGTCTACCTATAGAGTTTAGAGAGGGAGACTTTTCTACTAAACAAAGGTAAGAAGAACTCATGGGTCCTGGTCATTGAGTTAAACAACACTGTCTCTAGTCATTTCTCCTCTCCCATTTTCCCATTTATTTTGGTTGTTTTCATAATCCATAGGCTAATCCTTTTGTCCATTTTCATAGTCCTAAACAATATTAAACAAACACAACATTCCCTCCCTGTGTGTGTGTGTGTGTGTGTGTGTGTGTGTGTGTACTCCCTGGATGAGGAGATGTAATCTCATGTTATGTCCACAGAAACCAACAGGAGAGATCAGAGTCAGAGATTCTCAGTGGTCAGTCTTCCCAGAGTCATCAAACAGACCTGGCCTCCATATTCAGTGTATGTGGTCCTGTTATGTACATTTGTTTTTGTTTACCTCAAGTAAAGTTGATCTGTCAATCATTCATTAATGTGTTAATGAGAAAGCATTTATTCTCTTGCTTAACTTATTTACTTTATTTATTTCAGTTGCTTGAAGAGAAAATTATGACATTTGTGAAGAACGAGCTGAAGATGTTCAAGAGGATTCTTAGTCCAGAACTCCCAGAAGGCTTTGAGAGTCAGAAGCAGGATAAGGAAGTGGTGGATGCTGAAGATGAGCAGCAGGAGAGCAGTGCCAGAGAGGGGGCTCTGAAGATCACACTGCACATCCTGAGGAAAATGAACCAGAAGGAGCTTGCTGACACACTGGAGAAATGTAAGATCTGTCTGCCTCATGTTGAATGGTGTTTTATAACATTTAAAAGCTGTAGCTAAAGTACAGCTAAAGTAGCTGTGTAACTCAATGATATTGTAGCAGCCTTAACACAACACCTAGTGACCTCATCAAGTAGCAGCAGGGATGTGTTGTGGTGATTAATTTAGAGAGAGAGAGACAACATTAATAATACCATCAATAATACCAATAATAATATAATCAGTCACACCAGTCTGTAATGCATTATGAAAACATTTACACATTTATACAGTCAGTTTAGAGAATAAATTATTATAATGTACAACTTTATAACAGTCCTACAATACTGAAGGCATTAAAACAGACGTAATATTAATATCCTCTGTGTTATTTCTTCATTCAGATGAGCTTGCTGTGATTTGCCAACGTGAACTCAAATCTAATCTAAAGAAGAAGTTTCAATGTGTATTTGAGGGGATCGCTAAACAAGGAAACCCAACACTTCTCAATAAGATCTACACAGAGCTCTACATCACAGAGGGTGGAACAGGACAGGTCAATAATGAACATGAGCTGAGACAGATTGAGACAACAACCAGGAAACAAGCAAGACCAGAGACTGCAATCAAATGTAACGACATCTTCAAACCCTTAACTGGACAAGACAAACCTATCAGAACTGTGCTGACAAAGGGAGTCGCTGGCATTGGAAAAACAGTCTCTGTGCAGAAGTTCATTCTGGACTGGGCTGAAGGAAAAGCAAATCAGGATGTCCAATTTGTGTTTTCATTCCCTTTTCGGGAGCTGAATTTGATGAAAGAGGACAAACACACTTTCATTGAACTTCTCAATCACTTCTCAATGGAAACCAAACAATCAGGAATCTCCAACTACAACAAGTACAAAGTTCTGTTCATCTTTGATGGTCTGGATGAGTGCCGACTGCCCCTAGACTTCCAGAAGAACAAGATTTGTTGGGACGTCACAGAGTCAACCTCAGTGGATGTTCTGCTGACAAATCTCATCAAGGGAAATCTGCTTCCCTCTGCTCTCCTCTGGATAACTACCCGACCTGCAGCAGCCAATAAGATCCCTTCAGGGTGTGTTGACCAGGTGACAGAGGTACGAGGGTTCAATGACCCACAGAAGGAGGAGTACTTCAGGAAGAGATTCAGTGATGAGGACCTGGCCAGCAGAATCATCTCACACATAAAGACATCAAGGAGCCTCCACATCATGTGCCACATTCCAGTCTTCTGTTGGATTTCTGCAACAGTCCTTGAACACATGCTGAAACATAAGAGAGAAGAGATGCCCAAGACTCTGACTGAGATGTACACACACCTTGTGGTGTTTCATACCAAACAGAAGAATGCAAAGTATCTTGGGAAAGAAGAGACAGGTCCACACTGGAATAAAGAGAGCATTCTGTCACTGGGAAAACTGGCTTTTCAACAGCTTGTGAATGGCAATCTGATTTTCTATGAAGAAGACCTGAAAGAGGCTGGCATTGATGTCAATGAAGCCTCAGTGTACTCAGGATTGTGCACACAGCTCTTTAAAGAGGAATGTGGGCTGTACCAGGACAAGGTGTACTGCTTTGTTCATCTGAGCATTCAGGAGTTTCTGGCTGCTGTATATGTGTTCCTCTCATTCATCAACAACAATCAGAATCTAATGGCCGAGCCGCAATCAATGTCCAGGACCCTTTCTGCGCTGTTCAGAGACAAGCCTAAAGTTACTGTCTACAAGAATGCTGTGGATAAAGCCTTACAAAGTGAGACGGGAAACCTGGACCTTTTCCTCCGCTTCCTTCTGGGCCTCTCACTGGAGTCCAATCAGAAGCACTTACGAGGTCTACTGACAAAGACAAGAAGCAGCTCACAGACCCATGAAGAAACAGTCAAGTACATCAAGAAGAAGATCAGGGAGAATCCCTCTCCAGAGAGGAGCATCAATCTGTTCCACTGTCTGAATGAACTGAATGACCATTCTCTAGTGGAGGAGATCCAAAGCTACCTGAGATCAGGAAGTTTCTCAGAAGATGAACTGTCACCTGATCAGTGGTCAGCTCTGGTCTTTGTGTTGCTGACTTCAGAAAAGGAGCTGGATGTGTTTGACCTGAAGAAATACTCCAGATCAGAGGAAGGTCTTCTGAGGCTGCTGCCAGTGGTCAAAGCCTCCAGAGCTGCTCTGTGAGTAAATATCAGGAAGAAATATTCAGTTTAGAGAAAAATATGTATTATAATATGTAAATAATATTATATTGAATAACATATTGAATAAATTAATTGATTTTCACATTAGTATAACAATATGACCACACAATTCTAGGAAATGGAAGATGAATCTATATGGTTGAGAGAATAAACCAAATGTATCTGCCATTGTCCTTCTACACTACTGGTGTTAAATTAACAGTGTGTTTGTGAAGTCATGATGATCTCTTTGTCAGGCTGTCAGGCTGTGGAGTCACAGAGGAAGGCTGTGCTTCTCTGGTCTCAGCTCTGAGGTCAAACCCCTCACACCTGAGAGAGCTGGACCTGAGCTACAATCACCCAGGAGACTCAGGAGTCAGACTGCTCTCTGCTGGACTGGAGGATCCACACTGCAGACTGGAGAAACTCAAGTATGTAGAGGGTTTATGTCAATGTTCATATCAGACATGTTGGACTTATCAGGCTAGTTAAGACAAACATTCTGAACACCACTTGGACAAAGTTATATGCTGACTGTGAGTCCAGTGTGTGTGTCCTGTATCTGTCCATTGTGTTTGGCCATTGTGTGTGTCCTTTTACACCAACAGGACACACACACAAACTGAACACACATTGGACACCAACAGGACACACACACACACACTGGACACACATAGGACACCAACAGGACACACACACACACACACTGAACACACATAGGACACCAACAGGACACACACACACACACACAGACACACTGGACACACATAGGACACCAACAGGACACACACACACACTGGACACACATAGGACACCAACAGGACACATACACTGGACACAATATGTTGCTCATTACCTTCCACAGCAATAATCGTTTCACCACAGGGGTGTTGTGGTTAACTAACTGGATATTCTGTTAATTTTCACATATCAATCACAATTAAAGCTTAATTGTCTACATGGACATTCTACTTGTTAAATTAACAGTGTGTTTTTAAAATCATGATGATCTCTTTGTCAGGCTGTCAGGCTGTGGAGTCACAGAGGAAGGCTGTGCTTCTCTGGTCTCAGCTCTGAGGTCAAACCCCTCACACCTGAGAGAGCTGGACCTGAGTAACAATAACCTGAAGGATTCAGGAGTGGAGCTGCTCTAATGGACTGGGGAATCCCCACTGTAAACTGGAGACTCTGAGGTCAGTATTATCAGATATGAAAGCACTTTATCTATGTAGTTCTCCCATTTGAAAAGTCATAATTAGTCGGTTATATTCACTTATAGTGTATTAAAGTAGTCATACGTTTAGTATTTGGTCCCATATTCCAAGCCTGCAGTGATTACATCAAGCTTGTGATTCTACTAACTTGTTGAATTAATTTGCAGTTTGTCTTGGTTGTGTTTTAGATGTTTTCCTAATAGAAACTGAATGGTGAATAATGTCCTGTCATTTTGGAGTCACTTCACTTGTATTGTCAGTAAGAATAGAAGATGTTTCTGAACACTTCTACATTCATGTGGATGCTACCATGAGTATGATGAATAATCAGGAATGAATCGAGAATGATGATGAATGAGAAAGTTACAGAGGCTCAAAGATCCCCTCTGTTATTGGTAATGGTGAGAGGTTAGCATGTTTTGTTGTAGCCTCTGTTATTGGTAATGGTGAGAGGTTAGCATGTTTTGTTGTAGCCTCTGTTATTGGTAATGGTGAGAGGTTAGCATGTTTTGTTGTAGCCTCTGTTATTGGTAATGGTGAGAGGTTAGCATGTTTTGTTGTAGCCTCTGTTATTGGTAATGGTGAGAGGTTAGCATGTTTTGTTGTAGCCTCTGTTATTGGTAATGGTGAGAGGTTAGCATGTTTTGTTGTAGCCTCTGTTATTGGTAATGGTGAGAGGTTAGCATGTTTTGTTGTAGCCTCTGTTATTGGTAATGGTGAGAGGTTAGCATGTTTTGTTGTAGCCTCTGTTATTGGTAATGGTGAGAGGTTAGCATGTTTTGTTGTAGCCTCTGTTATTGGTAATGGTGAGAGGTTAGCATGTTTTGTTGTAGCCTCTGTTATTGGTAATGGTGAGAGGTTAGCATGTTTTGTTGTAGCCTCTGTTATTGGTAATGGTGAGAGGTTAGCATGTTTTGTTGTAGCCTCTGTTATTGGTAATGGTGAGAGGTTAGCATGTTTTGTTGTAGCCTCTGTTATTGGTAATGGTGAGAGGTTAGCATGTTTTGTTGTAGCCTCTGTTATTGGTAATGGTGAGAGGTTAGCATGTTTTGTTGTAGCCTCTGTTATTGGTAATGGTGAGAGGTTAGCATGTTTTGTTGTAGCCTCTGTTATTGGTAATGGTGAGAGGTTAGCATGTTTTGTTGTAGCCTCTGTTATTGGTAATGGTGAGAGGTTAGCATGTTTTGTTGTAGCCTCTGTTATTGGTAATGGTGAGAGGTTAGCATGTTTTGTTGTAGCCTCTGTTATTGGTAATGGTGAGAGGTTAGCATGTTTTGTTGTAGCCTCTGTTATTGGTAATGGTGAGAGGTTAGCATGTTTTGTTGTAGCCTCTGTTATTGGTAATGGTGAGAGGTTAGCATGTTTTGTTGTATCCTCTGTTATTGGTAATGGTGAGAGGTTAGCATGTTTTGTTGTAGCCTCTGTTATTGGTAATGGTGAGAGGTTAGCATGTTTTGTTGTAGCCTCTGTTATTGGTAATGGTGAGAGGTCAGCATGTTTTGTTGTAGCCTCTGTTATTGGTAATGGTGAGAGGTTAGCATGTTTTGTTGTAGCCTCTGTTATTGGTAATGGTGAGAGGTTAGCATGTTTTGTTGTAGCCTCTGTTATTGGTAATGGTGAGAGGTTAGCATGTTTTGTTGTAGCCTCTGTTATTGGTAATGGTGAGAGGTTAGCATGTTTTGTTGTAGCCTCTGTTATTGGTAATGGTGAGAGGTTAGCATGTTTTGTTGTAGCCTCTGTTATTGGTAATGGTGAGAGGTTAGCATGTTTTGTTGTAGCCTCTGTTATTGGTAATGGTGAGAGGTTAGCATGTTTTGTTGTAGCCTCTGTTATTGGTAATGGTGAGAGGTTAGCATGTTTTGTTGTAGCCTCTGTTATTGGTAATGGTGAGAGGTTAGCATGTTTTGTTGTATCCTCTGTTATTGGTAATGGTGAGAGGTTAGCATGTTTTGTTGTAGCCTCTGTTATTGGTAATGGTGAGAGGTTAGCATGTTTTGTTGTAGCCTCTGTTATTGGTAATGGTGAGAGGTCAGCATGTTTTGTTGTAGCCTCTGTTATTGGTAATGGTGAGAGGTTAGCATGTTTTGTTGTAGCCTCTGTAACTTTCTCACTCATTCATGATTCTTTCATGATTTGTCTTAATCATGGCATCATCAGGATTAATTTATTATTGTTTAGAAACATGTTATCTACTCTCTTAGACAGAAAAGTACTCCACTCATCATCCACCATTTTATTATTGGGCAAAACACAACCAAAAACACAACCAAAACAAACTGCAAATGCAACCAACGAGTTTACGACAAAAAACTACATTTTTGACTATTTTAATACACTATGAGTGAATTGTTCAGAATACTTAAGACTTCTTCAAATGGGGAGACTGGAAACATAAATTGTTTTCATTTTTAATAGTGAAACACATATGTCTTAAAATACCCTCAAATTAAAGGTGACATTATAAACTGTCACCTCATATGAAATATTTGACCTCAAATCCAAAATGTGAATAGAGACACATTTAAAATGTTATCTTCACTGTCAAAATGGATATGGTGTGGACTGTATACTCAATACAATCTAAATCTGATACCTCACTGTCTAAATAGATATGGTGTGGACTGTATACTCAATACAATCTAAATCTGATTCCTCACTGTCTAAATAGATATGGTGTGGACTGTATACTCAATACAATCTAAATCTGATACCTCACTGTCTAAATAGATATGGTGTGGACTGTATACTCAATACAGTCTAAATCTGATACCTCACTGTCTAAATAGATATGGTGTGGACTGTATACTCAATACAATCTAAATCTGATACCTCACTGTCTAAATAGATATGGTGTGGACTGTATACTCAATACAATCTAAATCTGATACCTCACTGTCTAAATAGATATGATGTGGACTGTATACTCAATACAATCTAAATCTGATACCTCACTGTCTAAATAGATATGGTGTGGACTGTATACTCAATACAGTCTAAATCTGATACCTCACTGTCTAAATAGATATGGTGTGGACTGTATACTCAATACAATCTAAATCTGATACTTTGATCATTTATAATAATGATACACTATTTTACGAATAGATATGGAAGGTTTCAGGACACTGATGTATCTGACATTGTTGAAAAAATATACTGCCACTATTTTCACCACCAAAGAATATCAGTGTGATTTTAATATGATTTGACTCTTTGCAGGCTGTCAGGCTGTCTAGTCACAGAGGAAGGCTGTGCTTCTCTGGTCTCAGCTCTGAGGTCAAACCCCTCACACCTGAGAGAGCTGGACCTGAGCTACAATCACCCAGGAGACTCAGGAGTCAGACTGCTCTCTGCTAGACTGGAGGATCCACACTGCAGACTGGAGAAACTCAAGTATGATAAACATTCTTACCATTCTTACCATTACTTACTTAGACAAAGTTATATGTCTCCAGTGTGTGTGTGTGTGTGTGTGTGTCTCCAGTGTGTGTGTGTGTGTGTGTGTCTCCAGTGTGTGTGTGTGTGTGTGGGTTAGTGTCTCCAGTGTGTGTGTGTGTGTCACCAGTGTGTGTGTGTGTGTGTGTGTGTGTGTCTCCAGTGTGTGTGTGTGTGTGTGTGTCTCCAGTGTGTGTGTGTGTGTGTTAGTGTCTCCAGTGTGTGTGTGTGTCACCAGTGTGTGTGTGTGTGTGTGTGTGTGTCTCCAGTGTGTGTGTGTGTGTCTCCAGTGTGTGTGTGTGTGTGTGTGTCTCCAGTGTGTGTGTGTGTGTGTGTGTCTCCAGTGTGTGTGTGTGTGTGTTAGTGTCTCCAGTGTGTGTGTGTGTCACCAGTGTGTGTGTGTGTGTGTGTGTCTCCAGTGTGTGTGTGTGTGTGTGTCTCCAGTGTGTGTGTGTGTGTGTGTGTGTGTGTGTGTGTGTCTCCAGTGTCTGTGTGTTTGTGAGTGTCTGTCACCAGTGTGTGTGTTAGTGTTTCCAGTGTGTGTGTGTGTGTGTCTCCAGTGTGTGTGTGTGTGTGTGTGTGTTAGTGTCTCCAGTGTGTGTGTGTTTGTGAGTGTGTGTCACCAGTGTGTATGTGTGTGTCACCAGTGTGTGTGTGTGTGTGTGTTAGTGTTTCCAGTGTGTGTGTGTCTCCAGTGCGTGTGTGTGTGTGTGTGTGTGTGTGTGTCTCCAGTGTGTGTGTGTGTGTGTGTGTTAGTGTCTCCAGTGTGTGTGTGTGTGTGTGTCTCCAGTGTGTGTGTGTGTGTGTTAGTGTCTCCAATGTGTGTGTGTGTCACCGGTGTGTGTGTGTGTGTGTGTGTGTGTGTGTTAGTGTCTCCAGTGTGTGTGTGTGTGTGTGTGTGTGTGTCTCCAGTGTGTGTGTGTGTGTCACCAGTGTGTGTGTGTGTGTCTCCAGTGTGTGTGTGTGTGTGTGTCTCCAGTGTGTGTGTGTGTGTGTGTTAGTGTCTCCAGTGTGTGTGTGTGTCTCCAGTGTCTGTGTGTGTGTGTGTTTATGAGTGTGTGTCACCAGTGTGTGTGTGTGTGTGTGTTAGTGTCTCCAGTGTGTGTGTGTGTGTGTGTTTGTGAGTGTGTGTCACCAGTGTGTGTGTGTGTGTCACCAGTGTGTGTGTGTGTGTGTGTGTTAGTGTCTCCAGTGTGTGTGTGTGTGTGTCTCCAGTGTGTGTGTGTGTGTGTGTTAGTGTCTCCAGTGTGTGTGTGTGTCACCAGTGTGTGTGTGTGTCACCAGTGTGTGTGTGTGTGTGTGTCTCCAGTGTCTGTGTGTGTGTGTGTGTGTGTGAGTGTGTGTCACCAGTGTGTGTGTGTGTGTGTCACCAGTGTGTGTGTGTGTGTTTGTGTATCACCAGTGTGTGTGTGTGTGTCTCCAGTGTGTGTGAGTGTGTGTCCATTGTGTGTGTGTCTCCAGTGTGTGTGAGTGTGTGTTTGTGTCCAGTGTGTTTGTGTCCCCAGTGTGTGAGTGTGTGTGTCCAGTGTGTGTGTCCAGTGTGTCCTGTGTGTGTCACCAGTGTGTGTGTCACCAGTTTGTGTGTGTGTGTGTGTCTCCTGTGTGTGTGTGTGTCTCCTGTGTGTGTGTGTGTGTGTTACCAGTGTGTGTGTGTGTCTCCAGTGTGTGTGTGTCTGTTTCCAGTGTGTTTGTGTCCCCAGTGTGTGTGTGTGTGTGTCCAGTGTGTCCTGTGTGTGTGTGTGTCTCCAGTGTGTGTGAGTGTGTGTCCATTGTGTGTGTGTCTCCAGTGTGTGTGAGTGTGTGTGAGTGTCCAGTGTGTTTGTGTCCCCTGTGTGTGTGTCTCCTGTGTGTGTGTGTGTCTCCTGTGTGTGTGAGTGTGTGTCCATTGTGTGTGTCTCCAGTGTGTGTGTGTGTGTTTGTGTCCAGTGTGTGTGTGTGTGTGTGTGTGTCCAGTGTGTGTGTGTGTCTAGTGTGTCCAGTGTGTGTGTGTCTAGTGTGTCTAGTGTGTGTGTGTGTGTGTGTGTGTCCAGTTTGTCCAGTGTGTGTGTGTCTAGTGTGTCTAATGTGTGTGTGTGTGTGTGTGTGTGTGTGTGTTTGTGTATCACCAGTGTGTGTGTGTGTGTATCACCAGTGTGTGTGTGTGTGTCTCCAGTGTGTGTGAGTGTGTGTCCATTGTGTGTGTGTCTCCAGTGTGTGTGAGTGTGTGTTTGTGTCCAGTGTGTTTGTGTCCCCAGTGTGTGAGTGTGTGTGTCCAGTGTGTGTGTGTCCAGTGTGTCCTGTGTGTGTGTGTGTGTCACCAGTGTGTGTGTCACCAGTTTGTGTGTGTGTGTGTGTGTGTCTCCTGTGTGTGTGTGTGTCTCCTGTGTGTATGTGTGTGTGTTACCAGTGTGTGTGTGTGTGTCTCCAGTGTGTGTGTGTGTCTGTTTCCAGTGTGTTTGTGTCCCCAGTGTGTGTGTGTGTGTGTGTGTGTGTGTGTGTCCAGTGTGTCCTGTGTGTGTGTGTGTCTCCAGTGTGTGTGAGTGTGTGTCCATTGTGTGTGTGTCTCCAGTGTGTGTGAGTGTGTGTCCATTGTGTGTGTCTCCAGTGTGTGTGTGTGTGTGTGTGTGTGTCCAGTGTGTGTGTGTGTGTGTGTGTGTGTCCAGTGTGTGTGTGTGTCTAGTGTGTCCAGTGTGTCCTGTGTGTGTGTGTGTCCAGTGTGTCCAGTGTGTGTGTGTCTAGTGTGTCTAGTGTGTGTGTGTGTGTGTGTCCAGTTTGTCCAGTGTGTGTGTGTCTAGTGTGTCTAATGTGTGTGTGTGTTTTTGTGTCCATTGTGTGTGTCTCCAGTGTGTGTGTGTGTGTGTGTGTGTGTCCAGTGTGTGTGTGTGTGTGTGTCCAGTGTGTGTGTGTGTGTCTAGTGTGTCCAGTGTGTCCTGTGTGTGTGTGTCCTGTGTGTGTGTGTGTCTCCTGTGTGTGTGAGTGTGTGTCCATTGTGTGTGTCTCCAGTGTGTGTGTGTGTGTGTGTGTCCAGTGTGTGTGTGTGTGTGTGTGTGTGTGTGTGTGTGTGTCCAGTGTGTGTGTGTGTGTGTCTAGTGTGTCCAGTGTGTCCTGTGTGTGTGTGTCCTGTGTGTGTGTGTGTCCAGTGTGTCCAGTGTGTGTGTGTCTAGTGTGTCTAGTGTGTGTGTGTGTGTGTGTGTCCAGTTTGTCCAGTGTGTGTGTGTCTAGTGTGTCTAATGTGTGTGTGTGTGTGTGTGTGTGTGTGTGTGTGTGTGTGGTGTGTGTGTGTGTGTGTGTGTGTGTGTGTGTGTGTGTGTGTGTGTGTGTGTGTGTATCCCTCAATGACTGTCTGTTCTTCTGCTTACCGCTACAGTGTGGAACATGGTGGAGAGAACAGAATGAAACCTGGACTTAGAAAATGTGAGTGTTGACTGCTGTGAAGAATATGACTAAGAATAAGTCTTAATTCAAGTTAAGTCAAAGACCAACATCATTACTGACTTGGTCATATTAAATATCAGCTGTAGTTCTACAGAAGCAGAAATCAGGGACACCAATGTTTACAAAGAGTTGATTTGACTGTGTGTGTGTGTGTGTCCAGTGTGTGTGTGTGTGTGTGTGTGTGTGTGTGTGTGTGTGTGTGTGTGTGTGTGTGTGTGTGTGTGTGTGTGTAATTAATGGGAATCAGTGTGTTTTATATTACCATACAGTATAACATATGATCATTCAACAAGTCTCAAGTTACCTTCACTTCTCCTTTTGATACCTAGAAACATCTACATTAAATGAATTAGTGAAAAGTGAGTTAACATTCTAATGTGAATGATGATGATTTCTAATATTGTGTCTGGTTTCATCCATCAGATGTCTGTGATCTCACACTGGACATAAACACAGTAGACAGACTCCTCTCTCTGTCTGAGGAGAACAGAAAGGTGACATGGAGGAGAGAGGAGCAGCCGTATCCTGATCACCCAGAGAGATTTGAGGTCTGTAGACAGGTGCTGTGTAGAGAGGGTCTGACTGGGCGCTGTTACTGGGAGGCAGAGTGGAGGGGGAGAAGGGCTGTTATTGGAGTGACATATAAAGGAATCAGCAGGAGAGGAAGAGGTGCTGACTGTTGTCTTGGATACAATGACAAGTCCTGGAGTCTGTACTGCTCTGACAACAGTTACTATGCCAGGCACAATAATAAACCCACTACCATAGACGTCCCCTCCTCCAGCCCCCACAGAGTAGGAGTGTATCTGGACTGGCCAGCCGGCACTCTGTCCTTCTATAGAGCCTCCTCTGACACACTGACCCACCTGATCACATTCACCTCCACATTCACTGAGCCCCTCTATCCAGGGTTTTGGGTTTGTGATGTTGGTGACTCAGTGTCCCTAAAATAATAACACAATGGACACACACACACATACACACATACATACACACACACACACACACACACACACACACACACACACACACACACACACATACACACACACACACACACACACACACACACACACACACACACACACACACACACACACACACACGCCCACTGGACACACACACACACACACTAAACACAAAGACACACACACTGGACAAACACACACATAAACACACACACACTGAACACACACACACACACACACACACAATTGGACACACACACACACACTGGACAAACACACACACTGGACTCACAAACACACACACACACATACACACACACACACATACACACACACTGAACACACACACACACACACACACACTGAACAATTGGACACACACACACACAGGACACACACACACACTGAACACACACACACTGAACACACACACACACTGGACACACACACTCTGGATACACACACACAGTGGACACGCACACACACACTCTGGACACACACACACTCTGGACACACACACTCTGGACACACACACACACTGGACACACACACACACACTGGACACACGCACACACACACGACACACACACTGGACACACACACACACACTGGACACACACACACTGGACAAATACACACACACACACAAACACACACACAGGACACACACGCACACTGGACACACACACTCTGGGCACACACACACTCTGGACACACACACACACTGGACACACACACACACTGGACACACACACTCAGGACACACACATTCTACACACACACACACTCTGGACACACACTGGACACACACACATAGGACAAACACACACTCTGGACACACACACACACTGGACACACACACACACACACACACACACACACACAAACACACACACAGGACACACACGCACACTGGACACACACTGGACACACCCACTCTGGGCACACACACACTCTGGACACACACACACACTGGACACACACACAAACACTGGACACACACACACACACACTGGACACACACACAGTCTGGACACACACACACACACTGGACACACACACACACACACACTGGACACACACACACATTCTGGACACACACACACACACTCTGGACACACACACACACACACACTCTGGACACACACACACTCTGGACACACACACACTCTTTACAAACACACACACACACTCTGGACACACAATCTGGACACACACACACACTCTGGACACACAATCTGGACACACACACACACACCCACTCTGGACACACACACACTCTGGACACACACACACACTGGACACACACACACACACTCTGGACACACAATCTGGACACACACACACACACTCTGGACACACACACTCTGGACACACACACACTCTGGGCACACACACACTCTGGACACACACACACTCTGGACACACACACACACACTCAGGACACACACATTCTACACACACACACACTCTGGACACACACACACACACACACACACTCAGGACACACACATTCTACACACACACACACTCTGGACACACACACACACACACACTGGACACACACACACAATCTGGACACACACACACACACTCTGGACACACACACTCTGGACACACACACACACACACTCTGGACACACACACACTCTGGACATACACACACTCTGGACACACACACACTCTGGACACACACACACTCTGGACACACACACACACACTCTGGACACACACACACACACTCTGGACACACACACACACACTCTGGACACACACACACTCTGGACACACACACACTCTGGACACACACACACACACACTCTGGACACACACCACACTCTGGACACACACACACACACACACTCTGGACACACACACTCTGGACACACACACACACACTCTGGACACACACACACTCTGGACACACACACACACACACACTCTGGACACACACACACACACTCTGGACACACACACACACACTCTGGACACACACACACACACTCTGGACACACACACACTCTGGACACACACACACTCTGGACACACACACACTCTGGACACACACACACACACTCTGGACACACACACACACACTCTGGACACACACACTCTGGACACACACACACTCTGGACACACACACACACACACTCTGGACACACACACTCACACTCTGGACACACACACACACACACATTCTGGACACACACACACATACGCATCTTTCTATAGTTGTGAGCACCTCTTACAACAACACTGTTAAAATACCAATGGAATCTTGTGTTGTCTTTTATGTTGAAAAACTAATTATACAATTATATATAATTATATATGGACATACGCTCCATAGTTGTATAATTATATATGGACATACGCTCCATAGTTGTATAATTATATATGGACATACGCTCCATAGTTGTATAATTATATATGGCCATACGCTCCATAGTTGTATAATTATATATGGACATACGCTCCATAGTTGTATAATTATATATGGACATACGCTCCATAGTTGTATAATTATATATGGACATACGCTCCATAGTTGTACAAGTAAACAAGGATATATTGTACTGTTCATAATAAAACATACCTGAAACAAGAAAAGGCTGTTAATTGTGAAAACAGTTTGTTTATTGATTTAACGTTTCCTCTGTCAGGTTGATGTTAACCTGCGACTGGTTGAAACATGAAACAAATATGAAATGAAATACAAAACAATTAAATATGTGGAATAGAATTAAACAAATTGTACAATTAGTACAACAGAGTGTTGAGATGCAGGGTTACTATAGCAACAGAGTGTTGTGATGCAGGGTTACTATAGCAACTGCTCTCTCTTCTCTGCTCTCTTTCTGCTCTCTTCTCTGCTCTCTTTCTGCTCTCTCTCTCTGCTCTCTCTCTGTTCTCTGCTCTCTCTTCTCTGCTCTCTTTCTGCTCTCTCTCTCTGCTCTCTCTCTGTTCTCTGCTCTCTCTTCTCTGCTCTGCTCGCTTTCTGCTCTCTCTCTCTTCTCTGCTCTCTTTCTGCTCGCTCTCTCTGCTCTCTCTCTGTTCTCTGCTCTCTCTGTTCTCTGCTCTCTCTTCTCTGCTCTCTCTCTGCTCTCTTTCTGCTCGCTCTCTCTGCTCTCTCTGCCCTCTCTCTCTTCTCTGCTCTCTTTCTGCTCGCTCTCTCTGCTCTCTCTGCTCTCTTTCTGCTCTCTCTCTCTTCTCTGCTCTCTTTCTGCTCGCTCTCTGCTCTCTGCCCTCTTCTCTCTCACTCTCTGCTCTCTTCTCCTCGCTCTGCTCTATCAGCTCTCTCAGCCTGCTCTCTGCTCTCTCTCTCTGCTCTCTGCTCTCTTTTCTCTGCTCTCTCTGCTCTCTGCTCTCTTTTCTCTGCTCTCTCTCTGCTCTCTGCTCTCTCTTTCTTTTCTCTGCTCTCTCTCTCTCTTTTCTCTGCTCTCTCTCTCACACTCTCTGCTCTCTCTCTCCCACATTCTGCTCTCTCTGCTCTCTCTCCCACACACTCTGCTCTCTCTGCTCTCTCTCCCACACACTCAGCTCTCTCTGCTCTCTCTCCCACACACTCTGCTCTCTCTCTCCCACACACTCTGCTCTCTCTCTGCTCTCTCTCCCACACTCTGCTCTCTCTCTCCCACACACTCTGCTCTCTCTCTGCTCTCTCTCTCTCTCCCACACACTCTAATCTCTCTCTCTCTGCTCTCTCTCCCACACTCTCTGCTCTCTCTCTGCTCTCTCTCCCACACTCTCTGCTCTCTCTCTCTGCTCTCTCTCTCTCCCACACTTTCTGCTCTCTCTCTCTCCCACAGTCTGCTCTCTCTGCTCTCTCTCCCACACTCTGCTCTCTCTCCCACACTCTGCTCTCTCTCTCCCACAGTCTGCTCTCTCTCTGCTCTCTCTCCCACACTCTGCTCTCTCTCTCCCACACTTTCTTCTCTCTCTCCCACACTCTGCTCTCTCTCTCTCTCTCCCACACTTTCTTCTCTCTCTCACTTTCTCTATCGTAACAGTGGTGCAGTTTGGACAATCACCACTTGATGGCAGTGTTAAACCAGAAGTGATGAAAACAACATCACTGCAGAGAGAGAGAGAGAGTCTAATATACTGATATACAGTAGCATTCAGAAAGTATTCAGACCCCTTGACTTTTTACACATTTTGTCACGTTACAGCCTTATTCTAAAATGGATTAAATGTGTTTTTCCCCTCATCAATCTACACACAATAACCCAGAATTACAAAGCAAAAACAGTTCACTTTATGTGTGAACATTTTTATTTAAAAAACTTAGATATCACAGAGGGGGAGAGAGAGAGGAGAGAGAGAGAGGGAGAGAGAGAGGGAGGGGAGAGAGTCAGAACAGAGGGAAAGAGAGAGATGGAGGGTAGAGAGTCAGAACAGAGGGAAAGAGAGAGATGGAGGGTAGAGAGTCAGAACAGAAGGAAAGAGAGAGGGAGGGTAGAGAGTCAGAACAGAGGGAAAGAGAGAGAGGGAGAGAGACAGAACAGAGGGAGGGTAGAGAGTCAGAACAGAGGGAAAGAGAGAGAGGGAGAGAGACAGAACAGAGGGAGGGTAGAGAGTCAGAACAGAGGGAAAGAGAGAGAGAGGGAGGGGTAGAGAGTCAGAACAGAGGGAGGGTAGAGAGTCAGAACAGATTGAAAGAGAGAGAGGGAGGGTAATGAGTCATAACAGAGGGATGGTAGAGAGAGGGAAAGAGAGAGTCAGAACAGAGGGAAAGAGAGAGGGAGGGTAGAGAGTCAGAACAGAGGGAAAGAGAGAGGGAGGGTAGAGAGTCAGAACAGAGGGAAAGAGAGAGGGAGGGTAGAGAGTCAGAACAGAGGGAAGAGAGAGAGAGGGAGGGGAGAGTGTCAGAACAGAGAGAAAGAGAGAGAGAGGATGTGTGGAATTTGCTTTATATTTGGTAATTGGGGGCCTTTGAGCCCTGATGGCTGGGTGACATCAGTGACTCTCTGAGAGATTATGAGCTGCTGAGGAGAGCAAGAGAGAGAGAGAGAGAAAGGGAGAGATTAGTCAGCAGAAATTATTCAGGATGACGTTCGTCTTTAAATGTACTTCTTCATTTCTCTCTTTCCCCACTGAGGAAGATAAAGGACACACACACACACATAGACAGACAGACAGACAGACAGACAGACAGACAGACAGACAGACAGACAGACAGAACAGACAGACAGACAGACAGACAGACAGACAGACAGACAGACAGACAGACAGACAGACAGACAGACAGACAGACAGACAGACAGACAGACAGACACGAGGGCTAGGTAATCAGGAATTCCTCCCAAGGTGGGTATATTGATTTTAGTCCCTTCTCATTAACTAGATGCTGACCGTGGCCAGAGATGGCTAGATTGAGCTAGAGAGGTGTGTGTGTGTGTGCGTGCAAGCGTTTTTCCATGTGTGTTTTTGTGAGAGAGTTAACAGGACTTTCAATAAGAATGACAGCACAGCTCTGATTCCATTTTCTGCTTTGTGTTTCATTGAGGTCTTAGTGGAATAGTGACTCTCTGAGAGATACGAGTTGCTGTGTAAACTTTTGTTATTGACCAAATACTTATTTTCCACCATAATTTGCAAATAAATAAATTAAAAATGTGATTTTCTGGATTTGTTTTCCTCATTTGTCTCTCATAGTTGAAGTGTAGGGCCTCGTTATGAATGGTTAAGGTTTGGGATAGAGTTTAAACATTAAGTTTAGCGCCTCATTATGAATGGTTAAGGTTTGGGATAGAGTTTAATCATTAAGTTTAGGGCCTCATTATGAATGGTTAAGGTGTGGGATAGAGTTTAAACATTAAGATTAGGGCCTCATTATGAATGGTTAAGGTTGGGATAGAGTTTAAACATTAAGTTTAGGGCCTCATTATGAATGGTTAAGGTTTGGGATAGAGTTTAAACATTAAGATTAGGGCCTCATTATGAATGGTTAAGGTTTGGGATAGAGTTTAAACATTAAGTTTAGGGCCTCATTATGAATGGTTAAGGTTTGGGATAGAGTTTAAAGAGTGTCTCTACCACTGGGATCAACATTCTGGTCCAGAGTCATGGGGTTACCCCGCATCCACCACCCTCTGTCTCTACCACTGGGATCAACCTTCTGGTCCAGAGTCATGGGGTTACCCCGCTCCACCACCCTCTGTCTCTAACCACTGGGGATCAACCTTCTGGTCCAGAGTCATGGGGTTACCTCCCCATCCACACCACCTCTCTGTCTCCTATCACTGGGATCAACCTTTCTGGTCCAGGAAGTCATGGGGTGGTTACCCCCGCATCCACCACCCTATCCTCTGTCTCTATCACTGGGTATCAACCTTCTGGTCCTAGAGTCATGGGGTTACCCCACATCACCCACCACTCTGTCTACTACCTGGGATCAACCTTTCTGGTCCAGGAGTCATACGGGTTACCCCCCAATCCACCACCCCTCTGTCTCTAACACATCGGCTATCAACCGGCCTCTGGTCCAGACGTCATGGGGTTACCCCCCATCCACCACCCTCTGTCTCTACCACTGGGATCAACCTACTGGGTCCAGTTCATGGGGTTACCCACCCCCCCCCACCACTCTGTCTCTACTACTGGTGATCAAACCCATTTGGGCCTAGAGTCATGGGGTTACCCCCCATCCACCACCATCTGTCTCTACCACTGGATCAACCTTCTGTCCAGAGTCATGGGTTACCCCCCCCCCCCCATCCACCACCCTCTGTCTCTACCACTGGGATCAACCTACTGGTCCAGAGTCATGGGTTACCCCCCCCCCCATCCACCACCCTCTGTCTCTACCACTGGGATCAACCTTCTGGTCCAGAGTCATGGGGTTACTCCCCATCCACCACCCTCTGTCTCTATCACTGGGATCAACCTTCTGGTCCAGAGTCATGGGGTTACCCCACATCACCCACCCTCTGTCTACTACTGGGATCAACCTTCTGGTCCAGAGTCATAGGGTTACCCCCCAATCCACCACCCTCTGTCTCTACCACTGGGATCAACCTTCTGGTCCAGAGTCATGGGGTTACCCCCCCCCCCCCCCATCCACCACCTCTGTCTCTACCACTGGGATCAACCTACTGGTCCAGAGTCATGGGGTTACCCCCCCCCCCCACCACCCTCGTCTCTCTACTACTGGGATCAACCTTCTGGTCCAGAGTCATGGGGTTACTCCCATCCACCACCCTCTGTCTCTACCAC